>NW_017308622.1:162657-168890 GCF_000935625.1 Nanorana parkeri | reverse complement strand
CACCTTCTTAAAAAATCAGTTTCTTTCCCACATGGTTTCATGGTTTCTCCGTCTGCTTCAGCCACTCCGTGTCACAGCCTAGTCATCTGCTCCATTCTGACCTCTTCTCCTGCTGATTGGCCGATTGGATGATGTGAGGCTTCCTCACCAGTCACCCCTGACTGGTGAGGAAGCCTGTCAATCATCCAATCGGCCAATCAGCGAGAGAAGAGGACAGAATGGAGCAGATGACTGAGGACTTGGAGGAGGAGTTCGCGGCCATCTTGTTTAGTTGAAGACGTTATGGAGGTCCTGTGTGCGGCGGTTTCGGGTCCTTAAAGATGGCGGATGCGGCACAGGTACTCGTTTTTAGTATCGGAGTATTTGCACGAGTACTCAAGCAAATACTCTGTATCGCCGCTGATACCAATGCTTGTATCGCTATCGGAGCATCCCTAATAATTATTATATGAAGCATTCTGTAATATAATATCAAAAAGTAGCTTTGCTATTAAAATTAGAGACTACATAGAGACAATTATAACATGCCTCTTATCATAATTGACTATTGGTACAGCATGTGTCAGTTTACGTATTCACTACATTCTGGATTTGTTCATTTATATTTTTGTTCTATACTTACTTGGTTGTACATGCAGAGAAATCCAGGCCTTCATTTGCTTTATTAAAGCCATCTACAAACATTGCACAAGGTGTGCTGGTGTGTCTTAGATCCATTCTGAACGGTTCATCTCTAAGGTGAGACAGAAGTATCTGAATATCTCAGCGTCTCCTTCAGGGGTGAGTGCTACACAAAGCACACTGAGAATCCAGGAAGTTGTTGAAAGTGATGGGCAGATGGAAGGCAGCACTCACTACATAAAAGGTATTTTTTCAAGTAAGCTTTGAATGCATTATGAAAAACAACTCTAGTATGTATTCCTATTACAATGCTGATGTTATAACAGAAACATGTATTTTGGCACTTCACAACTTCTTTAATTTTGTGCATTTTAAGCAGACCCACAGACCTAGATAAGTTCACACGGCTATTTTATTCAAGGTCAGTTCTCAATTACAAATAACTGCATTGTTATTCAAAATAAAAGTCTGACGCTTTTTTTAAGTTTTGCATATTCCAAAATATTGTTTGATTTTGGAACTGTAAGGAGTGATGTATATTATAGTAATAGTAAACTCTTTAAAGATATCATTTCTAGGTAGGTTACATGAAGCTTAGGAAGTATGCTGTACATATGTAGCAGATCAAAAACTGCTGGAGATCAAACATTCCTGCATGTATGCAGAGTAGCTCATAGCCACCAATCAGAAAATTCCATCACTGATCTCAGTACAGTAAAATGAAATCTTAGTTTTGACTATATGTAGGGCAGGGATGTTCGGTCAGGGGAGGCAGGTGAGGCACAGTCTCACCTAGTATTATGGATGAAAAAGCTGTCAGCGTCAAGTCCAAGCTGTCCAATCAAAAAAAGATTAAAAAAACACTGAGGACATTGATCTCCATGCTTCACCAGTGACGAGCAAGTGAGGGACAGGGAGGCTCCTCCCTGTCTCCTCCCTCCTTCACACTAGCTGGATTACCGAGTAGGGGTTGGGGCTTTGGTGGGATGGGGCTGGGTGTGCTGGGGGCGGAGCTGGGGTATGCCTCACCCAGCACGGAAGGTACCACACGTCATTGATTTAGGGATATCTGTAACAGGGTAAGTTGAAGGGATTTCTTTAGGATATAACTGACGTTATTACATTTTATAGCAGTTAGTTCTTATCAGTGCGCGTGATTCTTCATTTTGAGAAGGCGCGTGAGTGTCTCATAAGCGGCCTGTATTTCGATAAAATGTTGCTCAGCTTCTATGAGACGGTGTCGGTTGTGATCCGGGTGCCAGAGCTTTACCAAATCCCGATAATGGTGATTTACTTCGTCCATGGTAGAATCAGAATCCACTCCTAAAATCTGGTATAAAAATGATCTAGTGTTAAAATATAATTAACAGCGAATACTAATAAAATACAAACTTTCACTAAGCTGACCATACATCTATAGATTTTTGATTGGAAATTTTCATTGCTGCCAAGAACCCTCTTTCAATTCGCCCATCATGCACAGACCAATGTCGTTTTCGATAATCATTCGTTAGCAATACTAACTCACCATATTTTATCGATCGGCAGAACCGATTTTCGTTTGCACATGTGCAGTGATTTTGTTGTGATTTTTTTCGGACGAAAATGTCACCAATCCATCAATTTTTATTAGATTCGAAAAAGATTTTCCAGCCTCGCCCTTCGAGAAAATTTGGCCAGGAGAACAGTAAAAAAAATCGTTGGGTTCCCATCAACTGATCGTTCGAAAGACCATTTGTGGACAATTTCTGAACAAAAATCGATAGGTGTATGGGTAACTTTAGAAACAATGTTTATCGTCCATGATTAATATAACATAATGCTATATTTATAATAAAGAAAATGTCAGGGTAAAAAAGGAAGAAGTCATATGCAGTGCATCTCTGCAATACATACACATTTCCCAATGTTTTATCCTGGCGGATTGATATCTGCTGTACTCTCCAGTGCAGGCCGGGCCGGAACTTTAACTTAATTGTCGGGAGCCGCGGCTCCTGATATTAATGCGCCGGCCGAAAGTGAGAAAATAGTCCCTTCTCTCCCCGGGCCATACCACTTTATCGGAGAGCCCGGGGGAGGCCGGGGGAGAGGGGACAGTTTTACATTATGGAGTTCTCACAAGCTGTACTACAAATTCCCCTCTCTATTTCGCTCTACTGCAGATGGGCCGCTCCATGAAGAAATGACACCGCGACCCACTTTTGGGTCGCGACCCACGAGTTGAGAACCACTGCTTTATAGGGTATCTATGGTCAACAACTAAAAATAGACCTGTATTTCTATATTGAATTTCCATACGTTCTATCTCACTCCTGAAGATGCCCATAGGATGTATTTCCTTAAAGGAGAACTATGAGGTGAGTGCTTTTCACTCACCTCATAGTTCTAGCCGACCTGTGACAATGAGACTGTCAGAGGTCGGCTCAGTAGATCGGGAGGTGAGCGAACACATACCGGGTTCGCTCGCCTCTCGATCCTGTCACGGCTCTCTGCCGTGACAGGGGGAGGGGCTGGATTCCCCCCTCCCCGCTCCGATCCGCCATCGTTGACTGGCGGAACGGACGGGGGAGGGGGCGGGTACAGCTGGCTCTACCTCTAGATAGGCAGAGCCAGCTGTCACTCACGCAGCTGAGCGGATCCCGTCATCTACGTCAGGATCCGCTCCGGCTGCGGCGTCTCAGTATACCGCGAGCTGTAGCTCGCGGTATACTGAGCTTAGGGTAACGGGAGGACGCTAGTTTGTGTCCTCCCGTTACCCTAAGGAGAACTATGGGGAAAAACACTGACCCCATAGTTCTCCTTTAATGCACTGACACAATTCCACCCAGCCCTGTGAGCATGCACTTCATTGTGTCACCACTATAACTAAGCCTTCCTTCCGAACTACAACTCAGCGTCTGAACAATGTAACATTATCATTGTTTGCTGAAAGCAATGCATGATGGGATATGCAGTCTTGAAAAATTATGATTTTATCAGATCAAGCAGCAGAGAAAGAGATGCAAGGCACACTGGGAATCCAGGAAGTTGATAAGAGTGATGGGTAGACAGAAGGCAGCACTCACTACATAAAAGGGATTTTTTTTTTCAAGTTAGCTTTGAATGCATTATGAAAAACAACTCTAGTATGTATTCCTATTACAATGCTGATGTTATGATTGGATAGGATATGCTGGGACTTTACAACTACTTTTAAAACCCTACAAGTAGAGAAAATACGTATTCAAATGCACTCAGCTCCTCAGTCCTGCTGTGGGCTTACAACACACAACATGTTTTGTACTGAGTGGTGTCAGCCCTGCCCAGTAGTTTTTACAAAACCACTTAAAACCTCCCTTTATCCTCTTCTTTGCAACATAAGGATTAGTTGTTCTGTAGTCCCAAGATAAGAACTGGGAGAGCTAACTAGGCTTCTTGAGCTAACATAGAAAGTGTGCACAAAACATACGAGAGCTCTGTATTTCTGACACAATAGGTATGTTTAACAAACCAAAGAGATCAAATTAATGAAGATTCATTGTTTTGGTTTACATTCACTATAACAGTCAAATCACTGATTTTCTGTGCTTTCATTAATACATTTGTCTGCCTAATAGCCAGAAGATAAGCGCCGTGTTGCTGTTCTCTTCAGGTCTGTTTTTTATAAGAGCTGTTTTACTTTCCAAAGGATTTCTATTTCTGTCCATCCCGTTCTGAGATTTAAACAGCTTTGCAGCACAGCACATCCTCATCTGGCAGTGTTAGAGACCTGTTTTTTCTCTGATGTGGATAGGTAGCACTAGCACTTACAGGTCTTCTCCCCCTCCCTGCCTGTGACTGGACAGTGAAGGAGAAGCAACAGACTGTGGAGTTCACTATCCTGTCACTCTGATCTCTCCTCCTATCAGCTTGCTCATCAGTGCTGGGACAAGGTCATCCAGCGCCCAGTGCAAAGTTGCCAAACTGCACCCACGCACCCAGTATTTTCTTTTCTTATCACTCAAGGGAATTTATCAAAACGGGAGCAGACAAAATCTGAAGCAGCTGTGCATGGCAACCAATTAGCTTCTCTCTTTCATCTTCAAATCTTAAATGAACAAACTGAAGAGAGAAACTGATTGGTTGCCATTGTCAACTGCTCCAGATTTTGCCTGCTCCATTTTGATACATTCCCCCCAGTGACTCACAGCTGCCCCCTCCCCACCCTTCACTTGGCCCAGAGTGAATGGATACAGTGGTGGTCATCTTGACACACAATTATAGAGGGACCCAAGTGCAGCTTTGTGAGGACCACACAATACCTGCGTGTTTTAGTGTATTGATGTGCATTGCAAGGCTGTATCACACCACAGTACCTATGCAAAAGAGAAAGTGGGAGTAAAATAAGCCATATCATTGATGTCAGTGGCAGTAATTGTAACTCCCAGCCTTGGTGTCTGTGGCCACAATCAAAATCAGTGTTGGTGTCAGTGGGTGCAATAATAACCCTTAGCATTGGTGTTGGCGGGCTGGACAAGGTCATCCAGCGCCCAGTGCAAAGTTGCCAAACTGCACCCACGCACCCAGTATTTTCTTTTCTTATCACTCAAGGGAATTTATCAAAACGGGAGCAGACAAAATCTGAAGCAGCTGTGCATGGCAACCAATTAGCTTCTCTCTTTCATCTTCAAATCTTAAATGAACAAACTGAAGAGAGAAACTGATTGGTTGCCATTGTCAACTGCTCCAGATTTTGCCTGCTCCATTTTGATACATTCCCCCCAGTGACTCACAGCTGCCCCCTCCCCACCCTTCACTTGGCCCAGAGTGAATGGATACAGTGGTGGTCATCTTGACACACAATTATAGAGGGACCCAAGTGCAGCTTTGTGAGGACCACACAATACCTGCGTGTTTTAGTGTATTGATGTGCATTGCAAGGCTGTATCACACCACAGTACCTATGCAAAAGAGAAAGTGGGAGTAAAATAAGCCATATCATTGATGTCAGTGGCAGTAATTGTAACTCCCAGCCTTGGTGTCTGTGGCCACAATCAAAATCAGTGTTGGTGTCAGTGGGTGCAATAATAACCCTTAGCATTGGTGTTGGCGGGCGCAATAATAACCCTTAGTATTGGTGTTGGCGGGCGCAATAATAACCCTTAGCATTGGTGTTGGCGGGCGCAATAATAACCCTTAGTATTGGTGTTGGCGGGCGCAATAATAACCCTTAGCATTGGCATCAGTGGGCGCAATAATAAGCCTTAGCAATGTGTCAGTGGGCACAATAATAACCCTCAGCATTGGGTTATTATTCCTTCCTTTCCCCTTGCACTGGTGTTCAGTTGCAGTGCTATTTCATCCCTCCTATTGGTGGTCAGTGCCAGTGTCAGTTAATTACCCCCTCTGCATTGGTGGTTAGTGGCAGTAAAATGTAATCCCCCCCAGCCGGGAGGTTACCAACCTGTTTAACTGCTCCCATGCTGCTCTACTTCTCTTCCCAACGAGGCAGAGACTTTACTTTCAGTGCTGGTTACTGGAATGCAGAAAGCATTTCAGCCCATGGCTACCAACAGTTAAATAAATGATTCATCCTGGAGGGCACAGCTCCCCATGTCTTGCCCCCCCCCCCCCCCACCAAAAAATTCCACCCC
>NW_017308622.1:153648-162620 GCF_000935625.1 Nanorana parkeri | reverse complement strand
CCCCCCCACATGAAAACACTGCACCCGGGGCAGCTGCCCCTCCTGTCTCCTCATCCCCCTCGCCCTGATGCTCCTTATTGGCACCTGTGCACTGAGGAACAACTCATTGGCTTCTTATGCTGCTTCATCCTCTCCTGTTCTAAGCCCTGTGGTACAAGGGATTGCAACAGGCTGATTCCAAGTCAAAGCCAGGCACTTGCACTGCTTTCATTTACAAAAAATATTTCATGATGTAATAATGAATACAGATCTGCATTCCATTGTGTCAGTTTTATGTGTTTTGAGTTCAGCTTTATAGCTAAATTCCAGAATAAGCAAATATTGCCTAAATACAAGAGCTATACGTATTCATGCTTGAATCTTGGTCTGCTTTCTCCATTTCTTCCAGATCTGTGCAGTAATTCAATGTGAAACTCTGTGCAGGAGCTTCCTGTAATAAGGACTGCTGCTCTCTCCTTGTACAGGATGACTGGTCTTGTCTCCGCCCCCTCCTGTAGTTTTCTGCAGACAGCCTGTACTAGGTGGTGCTGCTGGGTCACTCCCACAACTCTGTACAGCCTAAGTGCAGCACAGCAATTATATCTCTGCTGCATTTATAAGGTAATAACCTTATGCAAAGGCATTTGGTGCACACAAAGTGGATTTATAACCTTTTGTTCCCACAAGCTGAGCACCGAGATGCGATGCAGCGATCCTGCCCAGCGCCGACTACGAGGTGCACCGCGTGAGGCAGCAGGGATCGGAGTGAAACTGTGAGTGAGGGAAGCTGGGACGGGGCTGGCTGTAAATCTATTGCTATAGTGTACTGGACGTGTGTAATGTATATGTAGTACATATATACAGCACATACCTCCACTACACTACAGCAATAGAGTTACAATTCTCCATTGCTAACATGAATAGGTTAAATCATGATCCATAGTACATAACATGTAGTTGTACTATGGATCATTTAAAGTCACCTGTCCCTTAAGAAAAAGTATCGGTAATTGGTATCGGCAAGTACATGAGGGGAAGTACTTGTACTTGTACTTGGGCCTGAAAAAGTGGCATCGGGACATCCCTATTTGTGGTTATAAAGAAATTCTATATATTTCAATGTTTTTTTTGGTGCCTGGAGTTCAGTTTTAAAGAAGTTCTAAACCCTAACCAGATACTGTTTTTTCTTTATAACATTTACCATTGTGTGAAATACTGTTTCCACCTGTTCTTATCCCTTTTGCATCTCATTGCTGCTGATTACCTCCAGGCTGTTTGCTGCCACCTCTGCATCCATGTTCTACCTACATAGGGTTAGCTTCCTGCAGGAGAAAATGACAGAACATATCTGTGTGCTTTTACAGCATTGGCACAGCTGCTTAAAGCATCCACTGGAAACACATGTGATAGGGTGACAATGCAGGAGAGAAGCCGGGAGACAGGACAGAGCATTGTCACCACATAACAGGAAGTGTCTAAACAAAGACCTTAAGGTATATTGTATATACCTTATATAGCATTCATTGGGCCTGATTTTCTGACATGTGAAGTGTGGTAAAGTGAAGTGGTCCTGTACTTGTTTTCTTAAATTCTCCTGCACATAACTGGATGTGTGTGAAGTGCACACAGGTTCAGTTAAATCAGGTAGGCAACCTCAATACTCCAGCTGTTGGGGAACTACAAGTCCCATGAGGCATTGCAAGACTGTGAAAGTGCCAGGCATGACTCCCAGCTGAAAACCCCCCAAAATAGTTAACGTTTGCTTTATTAAAGCTGGAGTTTTACTTTAATACCCTATCAGAACCCCGCAGAATAATACCCTAAACCCCAAACTTTCTTGCATGGCTACTTCTTCAGAGTATCAATACATTAGTTAAAGTGTGTGTATAGCCCAAACTTTTTTTTTAGTTTTGGATAGAGTAGGGAAGGTTAAACCCCTTCCAGGTAATTTGTTTGCTGTCTGTGTAACATTGGGGACATTTCTCTTTACCCCCTATCCCAGAGATAGAACAAGAAGTTAGTGAAGATCTATAAAAGTGAGGGGAATTCCCCTCTTAGGCATGGTTCCCACCTGGGCGTTTTACAGCGCGTAAGAACGCGCTGCAAAACGTCCTACGCCCAAAGAATACAGGAGCTTCTTTGGGGCGTATTTGCCGCGCATATCCATTGGGATACAGCCAGGTAGCCCTCGTAAACATGCGTTTTAACCGCAAATTGCGGCAAACGCGCATATTCTGTACCCCCAGGTGTGAACCCAGCCTTAGACAGTTGTCTCCGAAACAAGCCTCCCATTAGAAGATTTCCCCTCAGCTCTTGTTCTGGTGACAACTCCAACATTTTTCTTTTCTGACTTTGAGTCTCAGTGACAACGGCCAACAGGAAAACCAGAATCTTCCCAATGGGCACTCCGGCAGAGGTAAAACTTTTACCGAAGGTCTAACCCTTCCTAACATAATCGATAAGTAAAATAACAGGTTTTGCCTTAAACTGACATTAAACCCTCAGATTTTTTAACATAAACCAATACTGTAATGTGTGCCTTACTGCAATCCATGGTAGTTTCCCTTCTCTTTGCTGCTCTTCCTTTTTAAATCCTCATGTCTTCTCATGCTGGGGGAGAACTTCCCTTTGCAGCTCAGGGCCTCTTCATGTAGTGCTGGCTCAGGTTGCAAACCTACACGCAGACACCATGTATCCATTCCAGAGACAAGGCAGTCTGCTGCAAAACAGAAGTTCTGTCCAGCATGAGAACAGATACAGATTTAAAAGGAAGAGCAGCAAAGAGAAGGGAAACAACCATGGATTACAGTAAGGCGCACATTACAGTATTGTTTTATGTTAAAAAATCTGAGGGTTTAATGTCACTTTAATATACACTTATGAAATAAGATTATGATAAATGATATGATAAATGATAATACTTAATAAAACACCAAATATAACATTTTCATCTCACCTTGCGGGCCATCTCTTCCTTTTCATCCTGGAAGCTGGCCACAAACTCATAGATCTTTTCCCACTCTTTGAAGTACTGGTCATGTAATCCTCCCCCTCCTGAAAACAGCCCCCATATCCTGTATGGTAGGAGGAGAATCTTCTCCATCAGAGCACTAAGGCTGGGGAAGAAGCTCAGCCAATTTAGCAGAGTCCCAATGCTTTCCGCGACATAGCTCACGGTACGACTTGTATTAAGCAGTGCACTGTAAGTCAGGGGGGCAGTGAAAGCCAGGTAGGCCAGTCCAACACGATATAGGCGAAGACTGAGGTTCTCATTCTTTCGCTGCTGCGATCGATAGTGACGATTTTGTTGGGAGGTAATACTGGCAGCAAGACTAATGGGGATCATGGAGACAGCACGCCCATAAAATAGTGGGGATGTCAAGAAAGCAGCCACCAATGTGTTCTGCAACTTCGAGGTTTGCTCACCTGCACAAGCCACAAGATGAACTCCCAACGCAACTGCAAGCGGCAGGACTAACACATAGTAACTTGTAAGAGTGGATAGTCCAATGGCAGCCACTAGACCAAAATAAATGCCAGTGACTACTTGTGCCATAAACTGAACGATACTTGCAGGTGGTATTCCTTCCTTAAGTTCAATTGTTTTCTTGCGTTCCTCTTTATTGTATTTGGATACAAGTCCAGGAATCTTCCAAAAGTCCCACATCCACCCTACACCAAATCCCCCCACAGTAAGCATCAGAAGCAAAGCATGCCTGTCACGTTCCAAGTATATGTGGTGTAGTCCAAGTGGACCACCTATGGCCCACAGGCCATAAGCAACTATAAGTCGTTTTCCCATTCTGGTCAAGTACAAAATGTCCAGGTAATTTAAAGAAAAGGTTGTTTAACACATGTTGCTTAGTGCTCAAGAAGAAAATGTTACTTATCCACATGAAGTGTTTCTCTCGGTGAACTGCCTTGCACATAGACTTTGCCCCTTTCAACACTGGTTGCAGCACTGAGCGCAGCAATCGGCCCAAAGGTCATTGATATACCTGGTACATCTAGTCCTGCCCTCAGCCACACAGTCAGCACACAGGACAAGCAAGTAATCATATTATCCCACTGTATGGAATATTACATTTGTAAAGGCTCATTCACACCATGGTGTTATAGTGTAGTTTACTTCTCCTCCAACAAGTACACTTATTTGTAACAATTATACAGTACTTTACACATACAAAATATTTTATATGGTGCATCTGCAAGCAGAACACACA
Source organism: Nanorana parkeri (assembly GCF_000935625.1). NCBI lineage: Eukaryota > Metazoa > Chordata > Amphibia > Anura > Dicroglossidae > Nanorana > Nanorana parkeri. Next base: position 158,418 of record NW_017308622.1, on the reverse strand, counting down.
ATACAGCATGTATGTTTTACATTCAGTACATGTTAACCCATCCATCAGTATACCAGGAGGCCTCCCCCCAAGAAGGAGTTTAAGATAAAGTGAGGCAGTTAAAAAACACATGCTAAACACAAATATAAATGCTTATTTTTAAAGGAGAACTCCAAGTTGTAGAAAAATGAACTCTAGGGCCTCGTTCACACAGACACAGTGCGTTCTGGCCCGATTTAAGCCAGATCGTACTGCATCGCATTGCTGCTGGCTCACTATGTTGTGGGGCAGGAGGGGGCATGGTGGTCCATTGAAGTGAATGGCACCGTAGCCACGCCCCCCGGCTGCAATGCGATTGGCCACACGGGAACGCAAGGCACATAAGCCTGCAGTCCGGTCCGAACAAAGTAGTGCTTGCAGCATTTTGTTCGGACTGCGTGCCTAGAGTGCCATTCACTTCAATGGACCGCCACACCCCCTCCTGCCCCACAACATACTGAGCCAGGCGCACGATGCAGTGCCTCCTGGCCAGAATCGGGCCGGAACACACTGTGTCTGGTGTGAATGAGGCCTAAAGCCTGTGGTACACTGCAAAGCTGCAAGGCTCAGACGTTCTCATGCAGTGTGTAAGAGCAACGCGCCAAATGAACGACTTCATCTTCAGCCAATCAGCTTGCACGTAACAACTGAATGGACTTTGCATCCACATTGAGTGGTAGTGTCTTCCAAAAAGAATGTCGCTGCAACACGCTAACATACTTACCATTGCGTTGCGATAATGGGCATGTTACCCAAACACAATGCAATGGAAAAGTGTGGGCCCTAACAGAACTGATCATATATTTCTCATTTAATCTAATACATACAGCAAATTCCCAAATTACATTCACTACACAACAATTGCATAGAAAGTAAGTTGCACACTAATTGCACTGAAACTGCACAATGATTACTAATAACAAAGGTAAACAGAAATGTATCAAAATTGGAGCAGACAGAATCTGAAGCAGTTGTCCATGACAACCAATCAGGATCTCATTTCAGTTTGTTCAGTTAAGCTTGAAGAAATTAATTAATGAAAATGAAAGAGAGAAGCTGATTGGTTGCCTTGCACAGCTGCTCCAGATTCTGTCTGATCTAGTTTTGATCATTTCCCATCAATGTCAATAACAGACATGCAGATCCCAGTTGTCATTTTGCTTGATAGCTATTGTTTTTCTAAATCCTTTCTGGGGTCTGTTTATCCTCTATTGAGAGAGACGTTCACCAATGGACCAGCAGAGGGCATTACAACATCATATTAAGCTCTTGGCAGTTGGAATCCTGAACTGCAGCGTAAAAACAAGTATGAAAACACATAAAACATTGACATGCTCTCAGATACGTTACACCAAATATCAACACAATAAACAAGTTGTGTTCAAAATGATTGTGTTTGGTTAGTTTTGGCTCTCTAAATGATTTCCATTCTTTCAATTCTTGGGATATCTGTCTGGTTTAGTGCCTAACAGACATCAACAAGAATCATTTGACTAATTTCAAAGCTACAAAATTCCAATATTGCCATTTTGTTTCCTACATCATCCACCATTTGATGCCAAGGTGGACTTTCTACCCATGTGGTCTAATTGCTGGGTTTTCAAACAGTTTTTACCTTTTAGGAAAAAAATGGAAATCAATTTAAAGAACGTTACAGCATGCATACCAGTGCAATCAACACCCTGAACCATGCACCCCAATACATTTAGCACATCTTACCATGCACCCTAATATAGTCACACCACACACCCCATTACACTCAAAATGCTGCGTCATGTGCCCCAATAAGCTTAGCACATCCTATTATGCACCCCAATACACTCAAGATTGCCCCAATCAAGCAAATAAGCTTAGCATTGGTACTTTAAAACACACACAGGGACCATGGGGAACAAAAGTAACCGCACTCCAGAAGGAAGGACAGTGTCAGCACCAATTCAGAGATGATTTGAGGCTCTACAGCTGAGTGATGCACAAATAAGATACATTTTTGTTAATAGTTAAGGTACTTGAGTGCATTTTTTAGGATTACTCCTGAGTTTAGCTCCACTTTAAAGGACACTGCTGGATAAATGACCCACATTGGGTCACTTCCTGGCATCAATTGCTCCATCCTAGTAAGTATTGTGACCTGACAAATATTAGTTTGCCTCATTCACACATTTATGTCTAAAATAGCCTTTTCTCCAGCTGATATAAAAATGAACTGCGTGTTAAATTTCTACAAATGTGTCGCCAGGTGAAAACACTGCACATGCAAAGAAATTGTATGTGTTAATAAGTTCAAATTATTATTGCTATAAGGGAAAGCTTTTTGAATTTGTTCAAACAGAAAAAAATATTTCATAGTAAATGGTAAAGATTTTGCGTAGAACACAAGGTTACTGCAGTTTCATGCACAGGACTTGAAAAATCCACTCGTCCTCTACAAGAGGACGACGGAGCCAGACAAGTAGCTTTTAGGCCGGCCGTTGTAATTAAACGGCTGGCCGGAAGCCTCTTGGATGACGGTTTACAACGGCGTCTCTAGAGATGCCCAATCGCTTGTAACAGCTGCGGTTTTACCCCCCCGCCGATGTCACTGCCGTTGCCGGTACGAGATCCACTGTGCCCAATGCGGACAGGACCGGCGCGGCTGCTCTGTGACAGAAGATCAAAGGAGATCGGTACATGATCTCCCTCTGATCCCCTTTCCGGTCCCTGAATGAAGGATCCCTAGCTGACTTTAGGGGTCTTGGAGACCCCTGATGTCTCCATAAAGAGGACATATCATGTAAATTGGCATTTTAGCCCTCTATGTAATAGCAATAAAGTTAAGTGTAAAAAAAAATTAAAAAGGAGTAATAAAAAAATTAAAGAAGCATAAAAAAAAATAAACACTACATTTTTTTGTAAGTCCCTCTCCCCCACATACACATGCAAGCATGCGTCGGGTGCGCCTACTTGCGAAAACGCCGCACATGTTACACATCACCGGGAACGTCGGAGTGTGAACAATAATTTTAGGACCATTAATCACTGATAACACTAAACTGATTAGCAGTAAAAGAGTGTAAAGTGTCGCCTATGGCAATTTTCGGTGTGATCGTTTTTTTTTTACAATTTTGCGGGCGCACGCAATTTTAAGGCTTGATAAGTTTGGTATCTATTTACCTGACGTGACCCCTGTCTTTTATATTTTACCAAAAATATGGGTAAGAATAAATGTTTTATAACATAACGAAGGGAATTTGTTTTTTCTTTTTTCGAAAGTTACGGTACTTTTTTTCATTATATAGTTAACAATTAACCCCCCCCCCAGTGATGATTATATACCACCAAAAGAAAGCTCTATCTGTCCCTAAACAATGTTAACATAAATTGCAAGGCTATAGTTAGGTCATTTTGACTGACTGGTGAGACACCCTAACATTTTTCAAGCCCATCAAGGTCCATGTATGAAAACTGGTTGATAGGAAAATTGAAGGCAATAGTCAGTGTGTTTCTATCTGTAATGCAAGCCATGCATACAGCAGTATCAGACAATTCTAACTGGTTTTCCATCTCAAAAACCACATTTTCATTTTATGGTTTCAGGAGGAGCTGTTTGTGATAGTCTGCATTGGTCCACATAGTAATTTTTTAAAATCTAAAGCTGGAAATTGCCATATGATATGCATGGCCAAGATTAGAGTACTGTATGCTTAGGGTGGCATCTGATACCCTTCAGACTAGCAAAACCAGGCTCAGATTAAATGGTGTGCCAGGCCTTATATTTCTAAGGCACATTGAAGAATAAGAGCACCTGATTGGTGGCTGTAAGCTGCACACATGCTTTACTAGTTCTGTAATTGCATCTTTGTGCATCTTTGTGCACATGCCAAATACAAGTTTTCATGGCAAGCTGCTATTCCAGGATATATTAAACAACTGGCCAGCTATCTCTGAAAATTGGCTTTTCAGGATGCAGTAGTGACATAAGATTCGGCGGCTGGAATCACAGTGTGGGGTGGTGGTGGAGGAAAGGAAGTAGGGGTAGCCATCAGACATTCCTGAAACTGTGCTAAATGCTGAAGATTACATAGATGGTATAGTTCTTCTAGATAGTGGCAGGACAGGTAAGTACTTTATATCCTCTCTTTTTTCTGGTTATTTTTTGTTTTTACAGTTGTTTTAAAGTGTATTTCCATTTTTACAGCCAAATTCTCTGTAAAAATTGAATATTGGCTATATTTGTTACATGTCTCTTATTCTCATAGCATAGCATAACTTAACTTTAAAAAAAAACTGCTTGCATATCAGTGGGAAAGAGTGAAACTTAAGTACCTAGGCGTCTACCTTACTAACAACTACCACACTCTGTTTGAAGCTAATTATCCGCCTCTTCGTCGTAAACTCCAGGCACTGCTCTCCGTTTGGTCTTCCTACTCACTCTCTTGGCTGGGACGGGTAGCGGCCACTAAAATGTCTTATCTCCCGAAACTGCTTTACCTCTTTCGAGTGCTCCCGGTGGCTGTACCCCCCCACTATCTGAACATCTTTCAGGGGCAAATCCTTAAGTATATCTGGCAGGGTCGTAAGCCCAGGATCTCCAAGACGATCCTACACCTGTCCCGTGGGGAGGGAGGCCTAGGAGTTCCCAACATAACTAAATATTACCAGGCAGCCCAAATTTCACAGCTACCGAAGCTACATGCTCTCACAGAGACGCCCTTATGGGTGGCGCTGGAGGCGCTTGATTGCAGCCCCCTCCAAATACAGAATCTACTCTGG
>NW_017308622.1:132889-152939 GCF_000935625.1 Nanorana parkeri | reverse complement strand
CGAAATGCATCGCCACTGGCTTGTTGGGATCAACATCTTTTCCGTGCTTCATATCTTCTATTGCGAGTTTAATATCACTTTTATGTTTTTGGTATCTTTTCTTAAACGCATTAATGGTTTTTCCCACATATACCAAAGAACAGGGACACTTCAATAAATATACACAATATTCAGACACACAGTTCAAATAACTGTGTATCAGATATTTATTGCCCGTATGTGGGTGAAAGAAGGCTTCACCAACAATTCACCAACAATAAGGGAATTGCACACATTACAGTTATGACACCTATAACATCCCTGTCTGCTAGAGAGTTTACATGGTACAGTACTATATTTAGAGTATGGATCCGCACAGACCAGGTAATCCCGTAATGATTTGTTTCCAGAGTGGACAACACGTGGTGTCTGTTTTACAATAGGAGACAAAGTCCTATCGGCTCTAAGGAGTACCATTTATTTGATTGTTGGCCGGGACTGCTGAAAGGTGTGCGGAGGGCACCTCCATCAATTGCATCAGATATAATACTCTGACGCTCTATATCTCAATTGTATGCTGTAACCACCATAACGTAATCAGAGACTTAGTGTCTGACTAATGTTAACCATGTTGATTGTGTTTGGCATGTATCCCAATATCTGATCTGGTAGAATATACAATGTATGTACTTTCTATGCTTTATAAGCCAATAAAAATCTAATGAAATAAAAAAAAAAACTGCTTGCACAATACATGCTCAGTTCTTTTTTTATATTCTTTATTCACTCCTTTTTTCACAAGAAGACATCTCGCACAAATACAGAAAAATCAAAATACATATTCCACAAACCCACGAGTAGTAACAACAAGTTGTAACCTAATATGGTCCAATTGCTAGAAACGAGGATTACCAACATCTTAAATTCAAAATATATAATTTGTCTCTTGGATCAAAATCACCCTGGCTTATACACCACACCAGTTGTAAACTAGATTTGAACAATGCCTGTCCGAACAAAGGGTTAAGATCTAGAAGCATTGTCAGTTAATGAGAGGAAGATCAGTCTGTCTTGAGTCTTTCTTTGGGGACAGAAAGAGTTTCCTGCCACTTGGAAATTGAGAGAGAGAAGCTTGCAAATGCTGCTACACAGACACATCTCAAAGGTAAGAATTTTTTATAATTATTTTTTTTAGTATGCTGTATGAATAGGAACACGTACCAAGCATATTGAGGGGTTTTCTCAAATTTGACTGCAAAACAAGAAAATACACTTAAAGCACAAAGTTCTCACCAGTGGTGTTCCTGAGTTCAAAAGCAACTGTCCGGCTTCCACCAAAATCCTAAATACTGTAAACTCCCCATTATCTGTCATTCAAGCAACCGACACTCTCAAGCAACCGGAAGAAAACAGGAAACAAAATCAAGGACATATTATTGTTTATTATAAGTAAATGTATTTAGTTGCTAACAAAATCCTTTGCTTATATCTTGCTGCCGCCGGCGCATAGATTCCGCTGTCAGCAGCAGAATGTAAACAATGGGGAGCAAAAGCCAGGTTGCTATTGGCTATTTTTAAATAGAAATAGCCAATAGCAGGCTGGGTATTGTACCTGCCCACCGAGCATAGGAGCAGAGCTGAGAAAGCTTTCTCTCTCAGCTCTGCTTCTCTGCTTAGTGGGTGGGGTTTCAATAGTTAGCCTGCTATTGGTTATTGCTATTTGAAATAACCAATAGCAGGCTGGCTATTTCACCTGCCCACTGAGCAGAGAAGTGGACCTGAGAGAAAACTTTCTCTCTCAGGTCTGCTCCTCTGCTCAGTGGGTGGGGTTTCAATAGCTGCTATTGGCTATTGCAAAACTCTCAAACAACCAGAAAACGACAGTTATCCAGCTCCTACCGATTCCCATGGGTGCCGGATAACTGGAAATTTCCTGTATTGACTCTGAGCAGGCTTACTCTTGGGGATTAATTCACTAAAGGAAAATAGGCTGTTGGTGTTGTAAGGGAATTTTTCTGTAGCTAGCCTGTAGCATTTTTCCCTACTCTGTCCAAAACTACAAAAAAAACTTTAGATATACTTTAGATGGCCTTAGTTTACCTCTTACTGATTGCACTTCAAAGATTCTTTGATTAATAAACAAACTCGCTCAAGACACCAATATCAGGCAAATGTCATCCAATTTCAGTAGATCCCTTCAAAGTTGAGGCTAAATGCAGATGTCTGCAATTAAACTCCATCCAAACAAAACCATCCTTTGTTTAGACAATCCTATCAATGTATAGCTAAGAGCTGTTTTCTTGATGCTGAACTAGCCTAGAATGACTAATAAGACCTAATTGGTTTAATGAAGCAATTGTCCTTAGGTGTTTCCGGCAGTAAAGCACATAATAGAGTATTTAATGATCACATTAACTCCTTCACTGCAAATTACATAAATCAAATCTGTGATGTCTTTTCCAATTGGTCTTAGCTATTATATTAACCATGTACTCTGTGCCTTCTACACATATATTTTGTATTTTCTCTGTACTGTTTTCAGTGATAGATATGTTTATTGCCCTGTATTTTATTCATTTCATTTGTTTTATTGTTGGGATCAGTTCAGGTGCCCATACACTGCTCGATTCTCGTACGAGAATCGCGGGAAATCCCGCGATCGTACGAGAATCGAGCAGTGTGAACGGAGACGTGCGACCATTTCTACTGTACGGTCGCACGTCTTCCGTCGAACCAGCATGTTCGAAAACCAGCCGGGAATCGTACAATTCTCGGCTGGTTAGAACGGTGCTCATGAGACAAATGCCGAACGGGCCGGTGTGCGCACGCGCACACTGCCCGTTCAGCATTGTGGTAATCGGAAGCCCGCCCCTCAGGGGGGCGGGCTTGCGATGATCGAGAGTGCGATCTGCCTGTCCAAGATAGGCAAATCGTAAGTTTTTTTATTCCCTGTACAACCATCGCAAGACTAAGGTCTTGCGATGGTTGTAGAGTGTATGGCCACCTTTCTGATTGTAGTAGGGTGCTGAGAAGCAGCTGCTGCTATACTCTGTGAGAGATAACACAACTCCGGCAGGTGGCAGCCCAGTTAGCACAAAGCTAAAGGTGGCCATACACTTTACAACCATCGCAAGACCTTAGTCTTGCATGGTTGTAAAGTAATTAAAAAAACGTACGATCTGCCCATCTTGGACAGGCAGATCGTACCTGCGATCATCGGAAGCCCGCCCCCCTGAGGGGCGGGCTCCCGATGACCGCAATGCTGAACGGGCAGTGTGCACGTACGCACACTGGCCCGTGCGGCATTGATCTTACGATCATGCTAAAAACCAGCCGAAAATCGTACGATTCTCGGCTGGTTTTCTAGCATGCTCCTAAGACAAAAGACGTGCGACCGTACAGTAAAAATGGTTGCACGCCTTCCTACACTTTGCGATTATCGTACGATCGCGGGATTTCCCGCGATTATCGTGCGATAATCGCACAGTGTATGGGCACCTTAAGTGCGACAAAATGCTCAAGACACGAAATCCCATTCATTTCTATGGCCCCTGTTCACATCGGAGCGTTTTGTCTCAAGCAGAAAAATGCCTGTCCCTGGAAAAAGTACATGATCTACTTTTTGGCAGATTGCAACGCTTTTTGTCCTAAAATGTGCGACAAAATGTTGAGGTGTGAACAGGGACTTGGTGAGGCGTTGATTGTTAGGACTCATTCACACTGCTAAGAGCCGGCCCGTACAGAGCCGTGCGGCGTGCGCGGCCATATCGGGCCACTCCCGTGTGATTGTATGCAGAAGCCTGTTCTTCTCTATGGGAGTACGCCACCGTACGCTCACCCGAGCTTCACATGGATCCTGTCTGCGTCCGAGCACAGACACCAGCACGGATGTGCAGTTCGGGTGAACTTTCGGTGGCATACGGCCGCGTACTCCCATAGAGAGGAACAGGCTGCTGTGTACAATCACACGCAGCACCTGTCCTTCCCGGGAGCGGCCAGATACGGCCGCGCACACCGCACGGATCTCTATGGGCCAGCTCGTAGCAGTGTGAATGAGGCCTTAGACCACCCACTCACTTCCTGGTTGGCTGTCAGTAGGTAAACACAGAGATTACTTGACTTACCGCTAGCACTGAACTGTCTTCTGTATAGGGCTCCCGGCAGCTTTGGAGTGTCTGATTGGCACAGAGATCTCCCAATATTCGGCCAGCAATTTTGGACCCAGAGGGGTTTTATATCGCCCCTGCTTCGTCCACGTGGAGTGCCCTGCAGTGGGGAGAGTATGGAGATAGGGACACGTTGGCAAGGGAGAGATAGGCATGGTGCAGGGAAAGATTCCTGATGAGCAAGCACAGTTTAGGGAAGGTCCAGAATACACTTGGAGACTGTTGCAAGTTGGGGGAAAGACACAGTTCCGACCTGCATCCGATCTGGTGCATCGCCAGCACAGAACCCTATTGCAAGGCCACTTATGCCAGCAAAGAGAATCTGTTTAAGGAGCACTCCTCGAGTACACTGCTACCTGTAAGTTCTGTCTATTTTGACTAGTGCCAGAACTGGAAAAGTGCTTTACTTTGCCATACATTCTTTTTGGACAGTTACAATGTTGTCATACTATTTATTCTTCAATATAAAAACCCAGAAAATACCGCCACTAACTTATTGACACCCACATGCTGAATTTGAACTAAAGAGGAGTTACAACATATCGCATTGCCCCCCCCCCCCCCTAGGTTATCACTTGCCCCCCCGCTAACAGTGGCGGCAGTCCCAGCACTAGCGCAAGGCAAGAGAAATGGAACTCCTGTCCCGGCAGATAACTGTGCCCGGGACGGTTATCACACAGTTATCTGCTGGGTAGGGGTTCTCCCCGCTGCAGCCTCACAGACTGTCAGCAGTTTCTCACTACAGGCTGTTTGCCGATTACAGCCTGTAAGGAGAACCCTCCGACCATCTGTGAGCTCCCCCCCCCCTGCAGTGTACTCATCTTTCCGCAGCGTTTGCGCTCCTCTCCTGATCGTCTTCATTCCAGCGATCGTCTTCATTCCAGCAGCTGACCGCAATAGCCAGCCTGCTATTGGCTCTTTTAAATTGCAGTAGCCAATAACAGGCTGGCTATTGCAAGACTTTGTCTTGCGAGGGTTGTAAAGTACTTAAAAAAACGTACGATCTGCCCATCTTGGACAGGTAGATCATACTTGCGATCATCAAAAGCCCGCCCCCCTAAGGGGCGGGCTTCCGATGACTGCAATGCTGAACGGGCAGTGTGCTATACTCACATGACTCCTAGTCTGGTCCTTCCAGCCTCTCTCCCTCTCCACTGCAGCAGTCTAAGGTCCCGTTCTATACAATGTATAATAGATGTGAAGATGCCAAGGGACATTCTATGTCTGCAGCGGAGGAGACAAGCTGGAGGGAGCGATGTGACAACCGGCCGACTCCAAGGTTCGGGTGAGTATAGCTATACATTTTACACCCTAGACAAAAATGAGCTTGTGTGTACACACACATAGTTTACTTTGTTGAATATCCAAATAATGCTTCTTTGGAAACTTCTGTTCTGATATGATCCACTAAAAATAGTCATGTCAACAGGCTACCTAAAAATAAATGAAAATGTATTATTGCTAATCAATGAAATGTGCATGTGCCAAGCAAAGCAGCAGGTGAAAAAAGACCCTGTGGAGCAAAAAAGGTTGTTTATGTACGGGTATTTATCATTGGAAAGCAGTTCAGGGGCCGCAGCATGTGAAATCCTGTACGGCTTGCTGGCCATATCCACAGCAGGCATGTCTGCTCATGCGTAATGTGATAACCCTAGTACAGCTTACACTATGACTTGTTTTACTTTTATAAGTATGCACTTAAAGTGACATTAAACCCTCAGATTTTTTAACATAAAACAATACTGTAATGTGCGCCTTACTGTAATCCATGGTAGTTTCCCTTCTCTTTGATGCTCTTCCTTTTAAATCTGTATCTGTTCTCATGCTTGGAGAGAACTTCCCTTTTCAGCAGACTGCCTTGTCTCAAACGGTGTCTGTGTATACGTTTCTATAGGCTGTAACCTGAGCCAGCACTACAGGAAGAGGCCCTGAGCTGAAAAGGGAAGTTCTCTCCAAGCATGAGAAAAGATACAGATTTAAAAGGAAGAGCATCAAAGAGAAGGGAAACAACCATGGATTACAGTAAGGCACACATTACAGTATTGTTTTATGTTAAAAAATCTGAGGGTTTAATGTCACTTTAAGTAAGATATCAGTATGCACTTTATCAGATTGTATGCCTACCTAAGATGCGCATATAAGATATTTATTTTAGTCATGCTAGAGCATAGGTTTAGAGCATGAAGCATACACTTCATAGCTAACTGAACTTATCAGTAAATTCGCTGTATGTACAATGGAGGCTGTGCACGCTATCTGCAAGCATCAAAGGTGCATAGTGAATATTGTGAGGACATGATCTATTTTTCTGCTCATGATCAATGGACAATTATACACACACACATTGTGTGTATGCTTTAGTAAATCAGACACTATGGGGATGATTTATAAATCATCCACCAAGACACATACTGGCTGAATGGCATTTGCACAGCATTCTTGTCGCTAGATGGAGCTGTGGAGCTCCAGGAGGAGCATAGGTGGTAGGAATACTATGCAAACAGCATTCGCCCTGCATATGGCTGGGCGGAAGATTTATAAGTCATCCCCCATGTCTAAGATGTCAGTAGGCTGCAGGGAATTTTCATATTTTATATTTTCGGCTGGCTGAGGTTGTGTATCCCATTTCTCAAACCAGCTCACAAGCACTCGGATAAACGAAAAACCATTCTGGCAAACATCAGACTTGCTAAACTGACAGTCCAGGCTTACATTTGTTCTTACTTAAATTCCCTGTTGGTGTATGTTAGATGTGGCTGCAAGTTTAAAGGCCTATTCACACTTGAGCTTTACCAAAATGCATGGCTATGTACCTGCTTTATGTGTGGTGTATTGTGGTGCCATTAATTGTGAATGGCACCCCAACGTCTTGTACATTAGAGCACAGCACACAATGCACTACAGCATTGTGGTGCGCTGCACTGCAAAAAAAATAAGGTAACTGTTTATTCACTTCCCAACATGCAGGTTTTTTTTACATTTTAGCTTGGAAATGTTAGCTTAAAAATATCACATTCAGCAATATTTTTCAAGTTTTAAAGCGCAAGCAAAGTTAAAAAAAATACAAAATTGCTGGGAGGTAGGGAATTTTGGCAGAAGAGACATGCAAAGTCTCTTCTGCCAAAAAAAAAATCTTCTCTTCATTTCTGCGTACACTATATGGCACATTCGCTGTGCAGTGTACATACTCTTCTCTAAGATGACGTGAATGGGCCAGGCGTCGGGGGGATGTGACTTCTGTGTACATGTGCAGGACTTACATAATCAGTGGCCACCCAATGGCTGTAGAGGACCTTTAAGAACCAAAAGTGTCAGTGGCAGAAATGGTGGCAGTGGGGGGACAGTACTGAGGACCAAAGATTGATCTAACCACACTTGTCTGCGTGTGCGTTACGTTGCTCCAAGCTTGGAAGCTGAGGTGTCCTGACATATTGGCAGGAAGGAGAAAAAGTACCCAAAAAGGGTAGTAGCAGAGGCGCCCAAGAAAAGGACCAATGACCAAAAAAGGGGGATTTTTATTACATCACATGTGGCTCAAACTTGCCGCTTCCTCAGGAGGGTGTGATGAGACACTTACTGCATGCAGGCTACATGCAGTAAGTGTCTCATCAGACCCTCCTGAGGTATTGGTAAATTTGAGCTGCAAAACTCGAGATAGTCGAGATAGTGTATTTTACATGCTAGCCTGTGATCCATTAAAAAAACAAAAACCTTTTTGAATAATCATCCTGACAACCTTTGTTCTTTTCGTGGGTGTCTCTGCAACTACCATTTTTTGGGACATTTTCTCTTTCCTATCATTTATGTAGCACAGAGTACTTGGTGATTTTCAGTATCACTAGCGGCCCGCTGAATATCAGGTATGTATACTTACATTGAGCCAAGCTGGATCAATGTAATGCTGGGCACACACCTTACAACCATCGCAAGACTTTTATCTTGCGATGGTTGTAAGGTAATTTAAAAAACGTACGATCTGCCTATCTTGGACAGGCAAATCGTACTTGCGATGGTCGCAAGCCGTGCCCCCCTGAGGGCCGGGCGTCCGATGACCGCAATGCCGAATGGGCAGTGGGCACTTGCGCACACCGGCCCGTCCGGCTTTTATCTTACGAACATGCTACACACCCGCCGAACATCGTACGATGCTCGGCGGGTTTTCAAACATGTTCGTAAGTTAAAAGTCGTGCGACCTTACAGTAGTAGAGGTCGCACGGCTTCCACACACCTTACGATAATCGTACGATCGCAGGATTTCCTGCGATTATCGTACGATTATCGTAAGGTGTGTGGGCACCCTAAGTCTCTATAAAAGACCATTCCTGGAATTCAGCTTTAAATGGCTAGACTCTGTTTTCTGCTGCCACTGATAATTCAGATTAGGTAATGCATATTCTCCCACCATACAATATATAGAGTCCTGTCAAATTCCATCTACAGTAAGGGTGAGCATTATTCTGATTCCCAATGATAAAATGAACAGCTACAAATCTTATATATTTGGTAAAGCATTTTCTTTACTATTGAGGGAAAAAAACTCTGTGAGGAAATCCTGAAAGCAGAGTGAATAGCCTGCATATCTAAGCAAAACCTAATTTTTTCTTATATTTGTCTACCTTGTGTGACAAATGAACACATTTTGTTCTTATTAAAGTGAATGTAAATTATGCTATATTAAAAACTTCACCAGCGTACACACAATCATTGCCGGACTTGGCGAAAAGCTGGATAAAGCTTTTCAGAGCAAAACTAAATGGTGATAAATGTTTTGTTTCCTGCATTACCATATTATTCTGTTATTCCACATTAGGCTTCCTTTGGGGGGAGGGAAAGACATGCCATTCCTAAGCAATAGAAATTTAATAAGGACATTGTCACTATATAAATAATGCGTCCTCCCTCCCTATCAGCCCCCAGGGAATGGTTGGTACTGGGCGGCTGTACACAGCTAGCTTGCGCTGTCTCCCCTATTTACACAGATTAGCATCGAGCACGCAGCCAGCTCCAGCCAATTTGTACTAATTCATTATTAATCAGAGAATTCTCCTTCGTTAAGGACGCTCAGGGTGGGTGACTCTGCTACGTTTAACCCTTGATCCACAGGAACTACATGTTTTCCTATGGGATTCCTCACACGGCACAAAAGCTGGATTTCTCTGCCCCAATAGTTATGTAAAATAGTTAATAAATTATTAATGTCACTGTTTTTAATGAAATTGTTGCTTAGGTATCAACAGGTATTGTTCAGGTAGATTTACCAATGCTACTTATGGTGGAGATCAGATTTGTTACTTGGTTCCATACAGCATTATGCTTCTAGTTAAGTCTAGGACACAATAACTGTGAAGCGACCAACAACAACCAAATACCAAAAATCTAATTGTTTTGACATCTCCAGACTCATGAGCATTGCTTGCTGTAGGTTATGGCACTCTATCATTGCTATTTGCACTGTTTTATTCGGTACATCTGTTTTACAGTGTATTGCAGTATTCATAATTAACCAGTAACCTAGTACTGTACAGATTATTGCCAGTAGCCTCCAGATCCAACACAAATACCAATCAAACACAATTATAGAAATAAGAAGGCACAAGGTAACTATATATATATATACGTATATATATTGAACTTGGTGCAAAGTTCTTTTTACTTTAAGGCCATTGCAAAGGACAAGGGGGCACTCTGCATCTGGAGGAAATGAGGTTTAACCTTTGCATACGGAAAGGCTTTTTCACAGTAAAAACTGTGTAAATGTGGAATAGCTCCCTGGAACAGCAGCATATTGAGATGTAATTATATTTTGTGCTGTAGATGGCACTATAGTGCAATGTTAGTTTTCTATATGCATACTTATCTTTGATATACAGGAAGTTCTCTATATATGCTGTAAATGCTGTATTCAAATGCAATGTCCTTATAAGCAAGTAAAACTTAATTTAAGTGCTTCATCTAAACACATAACCAACAATATTGACATTTTATAAGTAAATAACACCAGAGACTGTTGTAAATATCCCAGGGAATATCCGATTGCCTTAGGGGATCAGGAAGGATTTTTTTTTCTTCTGATGGAACAAATTTAACCATGCTTCATAGGGTTGTGTTTTTTTGCCTTCATCTGGATCAACTGTTGGTAACTGGCATAGCATTCTGTCTTAAGAGGTTTTTCCATGTATTATTTTTTTTCTCTCTATTGGTGGAACTTGTTGGACTTGTGTCTTTTTTCAACCAAACTATGTAACTATATGGACAGCAAACACAAAAAAACCCAACCATACAAGCAATACAGGGAAATCAGTTTGTAGATGCATCAGGCTCCATTTACAGCAGGTTAATGATTCTTAATATAAAAATGTGACAGTTATTTTCAGCTCCAGCTAAAGTCCAATGAGATTTGCACATTTTATTAATAAAATGATATTTGAACATTGTAGTCACATGGCTAAAATAAACACCCTTATTCATGTGTTAGGACCAATTTACATTGATAATTGTGTTGAGCTGTAATGTATTGTCGTAGTGCGTTGCAGTAAAAATGTTGTGACGCAACCACGGTATGTTTCTGTAAGCCCTTTGATTTCAGTGGGCTGCCCTTAATGCAACAAATGTTAAAGAGAGACATAACATGCTTTATTGCAAGTGCACTAATGCACTGCACAAATATAAATGGGCCCTCAAAGCTTCGTGAATTGAACGTTATATATTAAAAAATAAACACAATTGTCTGGACATTATAACCTTAAATATAGAATATGAAATGAATGAACACATTGCGAAAACAAATTTAGATCAAAGTCAACTATGTAACCCCTTAAGCTGGCCATACACCATAGTTTATCTGCAGATGTTCTATATTCAGATGGGAAAAGTGCAATAGATTCCTACATCTACGCTAAACTGTGTGGATGGAGGAATCTTCCACTGGGCCAAGCTTCAGTATCTTGCTAGTCGACCCCGCTGGCACTCAAAATACTTGAACAATGCCTGTATCCAATCGGGATCAATCGCATGAATTCCAAGAGTTTTTCCATGACACTCATGCAATCAGGTGCGGGCAGGAGCAGCTGTACCATACAATGACTGCTGGCACCACTCACAGCTGTTAACATGTAATCACACATGCTGCCATTACCTGTGGACGATCCCACTTGGATGCAAACAGTCTGCATCCGGGTGAGACCATCCGCAGGTAATTGCAGTGTGTGCAATTACATACCAACATCAGCCTACAGCTGCGCTGGCAGCTGTCATTATATTGTACAGCGTATCCCACCCGCAGCTGATTCCATGAGTCCAAGTGATCCTCTGCTACAACCTGAAAGTCTGTACTTGAAATGTACTAGTAGTTTGATCCAAGTACTGCATAGCCAGGAGCTCAAGACACAGATTGCCATAAATAAGCTTAAAGGTTCTATGTCTGTGATGGCTGCAAGCACTTTGTTCTATCATTTTATTGGAGTCTATTATATCCTGCGTGTCCTGTGCCCTAACCCTCTCTCCCAGAGCTCTATAATAAAACTCGCATCTTCCTTTGTGTGCTTCAGTTCATCGGTCGCTACTGGAGGGCTGGTAGATGCTATTGGGTCCGCAATACTATTGAAATCCCTAGATAGGCTTGGAGAACTCGTTTATTCCAGCGGCTCCTTCGGGGTCAAGCGCTACAAGTAGAAAATGAACTGATTTACTTGGAGGATCAAACTATGTAATAAGGGGGAAACAAAAACTGATGTGCTTGGATGACTCCTAAGCAAAGGCCGGCGATATTAGCTCCCACCCTGTCACATTCCATGGCTCTGTGGGATAGGCTGCGAGGTATGGAAGGTATGGTCTCCTCCCACTCTCCTTTGGCACCACTGTTTAATAATGTGAATTTTCAACCAGGACTGCAGACCAAAATATTTCAATGGTGGGTTGACAAAGGCCTGTACAGAATCGGAGACCTAATTAAGAACCATAAACCAATATCCTTAAGATATTGCCAAAGCATTCTTCAGATGCCACCATTATAATTGTTCAGATTTAGGCAGATTCAGCATTTCCTACAGTCATTAAAGATACCAGAAGTGGGCACTCCATTGCTGACACACTATGAAAGGTGGTGTCTGGGAGTCTCTGGTCAAGGAGGAGGGATTTCCATAATATATGCAGCTCAGCTTGGCACTTTCACTAAATTATCTTATATGGCTGCGTGGGAATCTGAACTAGGAGAAGTTCTCCCTATAGACAATGGGCAATATACTACGAGGTTAAATATGGGACTGCTCAATATCTCCCTATTGGAAGCCAACTACAAACTCTTTTCTAGATGGTATCTGGTTCCAGCAAAGATAGCCACCATGTTCGTAGGGGCCAGCCCCTTATGCTTTAGAGGATGTAACCAACAGGGCACGACGATCCATGTCTGGTGGAACTGCCCAAAACTGCGTCCCCTCTGGAACCGCTTTTTTGCCCTGCTCTCTATAATACTTCAGGTGTATATTCCGAGAGACCCACAGTATCTTTTACTGAATAACCCAGTCGAGGGGCTCACCAAGGCGCAGGACAAACTATTATCCTTTTTCTTCTTAGCAGCCAAGTCATCAATAGCACGGTCTTGGAAAGCCGAAAGGGTCCCATTCTCTGGTACTATCTAAATTAAACTGGATTATGACACATGAGAAGTTATATAGCAAATTACAAGATAGATATCATAAATTTCAAGCGGTATGGGATCCATGGTTGATATATCTAGGAATCCAGAATCCCAGCCGAACATAACTAGCAAACCAAGGCTAAAACCTGATCTGAATCCTGGTCCAAGAAGTCCCCACTTTTCTAATCCCCATTTCTTTTCTATCTTCCTTTCTCTCTTTTCTTTCTTTTATTAGTAAATTAAGGTCTCTATTTTTTGATACCCAGGTGAGTGAAATAAATGAACTTGCCAGGAGTAATTATCATATGTAAAATAAGTAAATAATAATGACACCCTTATTGATAAGTCGGTATTTTTTTGTCATATTGGCCCCCTGTTTAGAAATAGACACTCATCGGTTGGATTGACATCCAGCCAATGAGTTTATAACAGTATGGACACGTTCCAAAGGGGGAAGAGGATATATAGTGGCGAGATTGTAGGCTTTTCCGATATGCTACTGTGTTACATATGATATTGGAATGTAACGATTTGATACTGTATAGATGGAAACTAATAAAAATTTTGAAACACAAAAACTGATGTGCTAAGGCTATTGATAGACTGCATCATATACTGTATGTATGTATTTTTATTTTATTTTTTAACCATAGTTATACTTTAAAATATTTATCTCTATGGGGAGGGGGGTTGTCACTAACAATACTTGCAACCAGTGGTGTGGGGCCCGCCTAAGAGCAGGCCCGCCTCCTCTTACATCACTTGCCAGCGACCTAAGAGCAGGTGGGGCCAGTGATGTAAGAGGAGGCGGGGCCTGTCGATAGAGGAGGAGGCAGGGCCGGGGACGGAAGAGGAGGCGGGGCCCGGCGACCACAGAGGCGGACAGCGCTGACAGGTAAGAGGTGTGCAGCCCATCTGAGACCCTGCAGAGCCCACTATAGAGAGTCTATGGTGGGCTCTGCAGGGTCACTCTCAGGTGGGCTGTTTGGTATATCAGGTGGGCTCTGCAAGTGGCATAACTAGCAATCACGGGGCCCCATACAAAATTTTGCGATGGGGGCTTGTGATTTCTAGTTACGCCCCTGCTTGCAACCTTTTCATTTTACTTCTTGGAATCAATCTAAGCTGAAATTCTGATTTATGAAAAGCAAATTTTCTCTGTAAAAAAACAAAACGGTTAAATTACAAAACTGGTACACAGATAGTAATGAAATATAAATAGGAATGCAATATATTTCCCCCCCATAGCAAATATGTCATCAATAAAGCGTAGCTTGGTAAATATTTATCTTGAAAAACATGTTTTATGTATAAGTTGTTCATTGTTCAACTATGTTTGTTTATTTATTTATTTCAGGTATTTATACAGGACCAATATAGACAGGAGCCAATACACCTTCCAGCATGTCGTTGGAGTGTGGGAGGATATCAGAGTACCCAGAGGAAACCAATGCAAGCACAGGGAAAACATGCAAACTCTTTGAACACAGCATCCTGTTCATACATGTATTAGCATAAGGAATTGCTTCTCTCTGAATAACTGCGTAATTTTAGAAAAAAAAATCTTCAAACATGTAGTTGTAGTTCTTTGTACGTGTAGTTTATTTCGAATAAGAATTTAAATAGTTTGACAAAATACCTATAACTCTGTGTACAACCCAGAATTTTCGAACAGCACTTTAATCTCTTATATTTTTTATTTACAAATCTGATCTGATTTTTTTTTACATTGAATAAGGGAAAGAGGACCTGATGTTGTTTCATATATGTCAAATCATATTTGTCTGAAAATGTCTTTCTTTTTTTTTGTCACATCAATCTCTACCACTATATCTCCTTAATAGGTTGGTTTTATGTCTATAGCTCCCCTGTTGACTATAAGGCATTGTGTTCCTCCAAAGTTTAGTTGCTGGGAATGTGTTCCATCAATTTCTTATCAAATAAAAAAAGCTTCAGTATCTTGC
This sequence comes from Nanorana parkeri, assembly GCF_000935625.1. NCBI lineage: Eukaryota > Metazoa > Chordata > Amphibia > Anura > Dicroglossidae > Nanorana > Nanorana parkeri. The sequence continues at coordinate 138,195 of NW_017308622.1, read as the reverse complement.
ATAAATTCAATTGAAATTTCAGTTTACATGATCCATTTACATTCTAGGTACATCAAAACAAAAGGTTTGCAAAGTCTTACAGTTTTTTCCTTTCATGGTTTTTCCTTTCTTTTCTCAGTCTGAGTAGAAAAGCTTGTCCTCTGCCAGCATACTGCAGAATGGGATCCTTGCCCTATGTGGGGAAGCAGTAATCTCTTTGCAGAGGTCAGACAAACCTCCTACTAAGTCAAAGCCAGTGTCAGGGACCATGACCCCTCCAGGTGGCACCGTGGAGCTGGAGCAGATCCTGCAGTTCCAGTGCTCACCTGCAGGTGTCTCTGGGCAGTCAGTGGCCACCTGGTGTTACCCGGGAGGGTATTTAATCCCTCCCTGCAGTAAGCCTGGTGCCACAGTATTATCCTGAGGCCCCCTTGTACCCCGATTATTACTCCGTGGGTCCCCTTGTCTTGCGGTGCTCCCCAGGTTTTCCCCTTGTGTTGCGGTGCTCCTCAGGTTTCATTTGCCCTTTTGTATGTTTGTTTGCTGTTTTGCATTTACTGGGTTATTGTTTGATACTTGGTGGGGATGTTTTGTGTTGTTATGGTTTCTACTAAGGCTGTGGCTGCTTAAGAAAGAAAATTAACTGTAAAGCTGGCCATACACCATTTTGTTCGACCTGCCCATCGTGGACAGGCAGATCGTACTTGCGATCATCACAAGCCCTCCCCGCTGAGGGGAGGGCTTGCCGATGATTGCAATGCTGAGCGTGCCCGTGTGGCTTTCGTCTTCTGAGCACGCTACCAACTACGCTACCAACGATTTTCGGCGGGTTTTCCAGCGTGCTAGGAAGACGAAAGTCTTGCGACCGTACAGTAGAATTGGTCGTACGCTGCCCATAAACCTGCGGATTATCGCTCGATCGCGGGATCACCCATGATTATCGTACGGTTGTCGGCAGGTGTATGGGCACCTTAAGACATTGAACACCTTTTTGTTTTGATGCACCTGGAATGTATTTAGCTAATTTAAACTGATGGTTACTTTTAAAATGTAAACCAACAGCTTTACAACATTAATCCTTTTGAATGTAATGGAAAGAGGAAAATTGAACTTTTAATTTGATCTGCCAATGCGGTCTATATTAATCTTAAGGGAGGAAGCCCTTATGAAGCACAGCCCATTTAGAATCAGAAAGACTTACAGAAGAGACATTATGGGCTCTATTTATTAGTCTTCTGCCCAGCCTAACGCATGGCATTCCAGCCACCACATGGAGCCAAGGAGCATAGGAACGTCCTATGTTTGCTGGCTTCATTTAGTGGTGGGAATGCCATGCGAACTGCATTCAATTAGCGTGTGGCTTGGCAGAAATTTTATAAACAGACCCATATGCAGTATGTAATGTTGACTTAATTTGTTGTCTGCTCTGGCGATGTAACAAGGCAATTAGTGTTTTTGTGACAGTGTCTCTTACTACTCCTTCTGTTCATAAGAATTTTATTTAAAAAGTTGGTTGAAGTTAAACATGTAGATAGATCATAAAAAGATCAAGTTCCAACATGTAGAAATCATTTTCAATTTCCAACTTGAATCTGTTAAATTCCTTCATGGTGACTGTTGTCAAAAGTACTTACTCCAGATGCTCAATCTGTTGTTTTGATGGATCCCATTTTATTGTATAAATTCAACAGTCACAGTCATTAGTTCAAAAGAATATTTGCTCAATATTTGCGCAAATATCACGCTGGAATCCTCATTATTGGCAGAAACCTGTTTGTACAATTCTCTTGGAATCTGTTGTAGATGATGACATGCCACCAAAGTAGGTTTGTGCAATTCACGGCAAATCACTCTATTAGATCATTTTTAAATTTAAAAGCAATGTGTACTGTTTTGTAGTCTCCATTATGTTATGTTTTAGACTAAAACTTTTTAAAAATATTAAACTATTTTTACTCAGATAAAATATTGCATACGAACAATTAATGTTTACTACTTCCAGGCAGCTGGTGAAACACTAGGATCCTTTGTTCACTGGACTAACCCTAATCAAACTCTGTATGGAGTTATTATTAGAAAAGACAAAGGAAGAAACTACTGTGCTGAAAACACTCTGCAAATTCAGTGTCATGGATGTTCCCTGTATTAAATATTGAATTGTAAGTTAAAGATTTGATATACATTGTAAGTGCATAGTACTGGAGAGCTTTCTTAAAGCACAAGGTATTCACATGTTTCATTCCATCATATATTCAGAAAATAGGGTATATATTCCTCATTAGGAGGCTGAGTGGGCTGAGCCATGCAAATCTTTCCTTCACGCCTCAATGCCTAGCTGTACAACCAGAACCGATACAGCCAATTTGAGAGATATCTATTCCAAACTGTATATAGCTATTTCAGGCTTGTTGACCATCCTAATTGCAGTGTATAAAAACAATGGCTTCTGTGGCTTAGGGCATGGGGAAACGGGAGTAATAGGGATTTGTTCGGGGACGGCTAGTTAAAAATAAGAGGGGGCTTGACTAACTTAGAAGGAAAGGAGGGTGAGGAGGACAGGAGAGAGTTGGATGGTTAGAAAAGGCTGAAAGGAAAAGTGGTGGAGGGATAGATGTTTATAAGTGTAGTGGTATGTAAGATGGCCTGGGGTTCTGTTCATGGGAGGATCCACGAAACCAGCTTAAAATTTTGGAACCCTGAATGTAGCACCCAAACACCATTGAAAACTATGGGATCTGAACATTAGTCAACAAGGTCAATTTGCAGGCTTTTGGGGAAAAAAGGGCCTAGGTAGCTGGGGACATGTATCAATGCAAAAAAAACATTTAAAATGCAGTTCAGCGGATAGTGGGTTTTAAGGCTTAATAAGGCTTAAAGGGCAACATTAAAAATACACAATCCCTTCAAATAACATGCATGGGGTATGCCTTGAACCTGCACGTGAGTGACTGCAATCAATGTGGATTTGCACTGATGGAGGTCTGATTATGGAGGTGTATGGAAGGTTGTGTGTCTGTGAGTGTCTAATAAGTTGTGTGTCTGTGGGTGTCTGTAAGATTGGGTGCCTGTGGGTGTCTGGAAGTTTGTGTTTCTGTGGGTGTTTGGAACAGTGACGTACGGTACCGTTGCTTCTTGGTGAGGTAGTCCCCAGCCCACCCCCAGTACTCCCAGCCACACCCCAGCATGCCAAAGCCCCACCCATATCCCACCGAAGCACCGCCCCCATCCCGACAAAGCCCTGGCTAGTGTGAAGAAAAGAGGAGACAGGGAGGAGCCTCCCTGTCCCTCACTTGCTCGTCACTGTTGAGGCACCGAGATAGATAGCCCCAGTGGGTTTTTTTTTCTTTTTTGGTTGGACAGCTTTTACCAATGGCGCTTTGCCATTGGTTCAAACCATCCACAGAGCTCACGCCTCTAACAACGAGTAGAGGCTGTGACAGCTCTTGCCTCACTAGTTAGATTACACAAGCAGTGGGGAAGCCCGCTGTTCTGTAACCTAACTCCCTGTCAAAAGCCGGATACAGCACTGCCTGTAATTAACAGGCAGCGCTCCGTCCATGACAGGTTACACAGCGGGGAGGCTTTCCCTGCTCTGTAACCTGTTACAAGCTGATCTGAATGGAGAAAAAGCTATCAGCTTCAGACTTGAAGCTGACAGCTTTTTCCTTCATAATACTAGGTGAGGCTGTGCCTCACCTGCCTACCCTGACCGCACGTCTCTGGTTTGGAAGGTTGTGTGCTTCTATGGGTGTCTAGAAGTTTGTCTGTGTATGTTTACAAGATTGTGTTTCTGGATGTCTGGAAGTTTGTGTTTCTGTGGGCGTTTGGAAGGTTGTGTCCATTGATACCTGAAAAATGTGTGTGTCTGTGGGTGTCTAGAAGGTTGTGTGTCTGTGGGCCTAACAGGTCAGGAAGTGAGTGGAAATCTACCCAACAGCTACCTGGCACTAAAATCACCAAGGCAATACCCACTACCTTCTTCTCTTTAGAAGTATCTACTGTGCTCAAAGAAAAATACTCAACTATAGTTTGTTGCCATAGAGGAACCGAAGACAGCTGTATGTCAAAAAACAGCTGTGTCTATGGAACATTATGCATATACCCGCCGATAGCAATTAGGAACTCATTCAATACACACAGCTGAACAATATTTAGATAATGACCTCACATATTAGACACATTTGGGCTTCACTATTATTACCATGTATTTATTTTATGCACGTAGGGAGCTGAGCTATGGAATGGCACAGAAATGATGGCATGGTAGCACTAAAAATGCAAATCCAGCCCAGTTAGTAATCTATCTCATTGGCTACTGTGTAAAGCGACCTGTCATTGATGCTTACTGTGACAGACAAGATGAGTTATAAAAAGGGGCAGTAGGAGACGCTTAGGATAAGTTATTCTTGCTTTTTGTTAACCCATCATAGTTATGTAATACTGTGCAAGTAGGAAAGACTAATCTTGAATTTTTCATAGAAAATGGCGTTATAGATCTTTAGGGCATGCAATAGTGCCTTCTACCGGTAGGCATTTCCACATGGTAACTAGCCTATTCAGTAGACAGAGCTATGATCAGTTATACTATGAAAAGTGCATCAACCCACGGCAACCAGATTTCAGTAAGAACAGTAAAAGAGGAGTTTGGATTGGCTAGTCAGGGTTTTAGTTTGCTTAAGTCAGAATATTGAAAAGAAACTGGTTACTGCACTTCATGAACTGCTCTATGGGGCCTAGGTATCACAAACCTTCTACCTCTCTAAGCTCTTTTACAGCTTTGTAGTAACTGTTCAAGTCTTCTGCCTGCATGCACTGCAGATTTATTTTTTTCTTTTCAACAGAGAGTGAAGGGAAATTTTGCAAAACAGGAGACAAAATCTGGAGCCGTTTTTCATGGCAGCCCATCAGCTTCTATCTTTAATTTTCAAAGCTTGAAGAGGAACTCCAGGATTTTTTCAAACTAACCCCTGCAGTGGGGCTACCCCCGTACTCAGTGGCGTAACAATCGCCATAGTGACCCAGACGGCCGCTATGGGGCCCTATGGCATGTAAGGGTGCTGGCTGTCACTGACACAGCTCAGCAGCAGCGTTTCCCCTCACAACCGCTGCGGAGCTGTGTCAGTGACAGCCAGCAGCTACAGCAGAAGAGGCCAGCGTTCGGAGAGAAGGAGGAGGCGGGGCACGCCTAAGAGCAACCCCGCCTCCTCTTACATCACTGTCCACCGATCTAAGAGCAGGTGGGGCAAGTTATTTAAGAGGAGGCGGGGCCCGCCGATAGAAGAAGAGGCGGGGCCCGGGGGTGGAAGGGGAGGGGGGGCCCGGGCGAC
>NW_017308622.1:86532-132359 GCF_000935625.1 Nanorana parkeri | reverse complement strand
GCGTTTCCCCTCACAGCCGCTGCGGAGCTGTGTCAGTGATAGCCAGCAGCTGCGGCAGACGAGGCCGACGTTCGATGTGAAGGAGGAGGCGGGGCCCGCCTAAGAGCAACCCCGCCTCCTCATACATCACTGGCCAGCGACCTAAGAGCAGGCTGGACCCGTCGATAGAAGAAGAGGCGGGGCCCGGGGATGGAAGAGGAGGTGGGGCCCTGGCGACCACGGAGGCAGACAGCGCTGACAGGTAAGAGGTGTACGGCCCATCTGAGACCCTGCAGAGCCCACTATAGAGAGTCTATGGTGGGCTCTGCAGGGTCACTCCCAGGTGGGCTGTTTGGTATATCAGGTGGTCTCTGCAAGTGGCATAACTAGCAATCACGCATAAGTGGCATAACTAGCAAATTTTGCTCTTGGGCCCTATGATTTCTAGTTACACCCCTGCCCGCACTGCATGGGTTAAATGCTAGTTTTGGTTTAGGGGCCAAAATAAAGTAAGTATACTCATCTGATCCTCGGTCCCCTCAGCCTCTTCTCCTCCTGGGCTTCGTGAGTCTACAGACCGATGACATCATCACATCCAATGCAGGTCCATTAGACTTAAGGACGCCGGGGTACATACGACAGCCAGAGCGGAGGGAGAGATGAGCAGTCACTGCTGCAGGACTGAAGATCAGGGGAGTATATCTTCTTTCTTTTCGCCCCTAGACCTAAATAAGCACTTAAGCCATACAGTGCAGGGGTAGCCCCGTTTTGAAAAAATGAAAAGAGAAACTGATTGATTGCTATGGTCAACTGCACCAGATTATGCCTACTCCAGTTTTGATAAATTCTAAGCCTGTTTTTTTCCAATGCTTTGCCTAGCTTATAAAACTACAGTAATATTTATATTCTCCACTGCACAGAAGTGACTATGCTAATTTATAGTAGGCAGAGGTAGTTAAGTGGCATTAATGTTTCTAGCTGTATTACATAAAATATCACACATTACTATTATTATCTATGTCCCTATAGGTCATTGTTCAAACAACATGCTATATTGAAATCTATACAATACACTTCCTGTTGCAATCATTGTGTGGTTTGTGGGACTACATATGGAGAGCTCTCTTTTCTGCTTTTTTTTGTGTTGTTGTATTTTCTCTTGGTCTTGGTCAGTACAATTTTTCATTTCTACAGGTCACTGTTGTGTAGAAGGCCAGTCTTTTTGATGGAAGACCCTCTCTTCACCACCGGCCAGTTTAGATCTGTATAAAAGGTATAGTTATAGGTCTACCCAAAAAATATCAACTATGCTGCCATTTGTTCCGTTCAGACACAGAGTTTAAGTCATTGCTCCCACACACGGCCCCTTTGTTTTCTAAAAAATCAAAAAACACGCTACTGTGCTCATAGGGCAGGAAGACATTGCATTTGCTAATACCTTTGTCACTGCTAGAATAATGCTTCTTTCTACATCGCAGGACAATCCAAAATAATAAATAATTTGGCAATGAGAGGGTCATTACATGGGACCTAAACTCCAGTACTATAAAGCGACCAGTCTTTGAAATCTTTATAAACAATAGGATCGTTTTGATTGAAATAACTTGTGTTTGAATGCTCTCACAACTTGTAGAAACGACACTGTAAATAGCAAACCAACAAGAGTAGACAAACAGTTAATGATGGAAATAAGTAAACAAGGTATGAAGGTTGGGGGGTCTGAGGGAACATGAAGGAGACAAGACTGAGAATGGTATTCCTACACCCACCACTCCCCCTCCCCTATTCTGCTCATATGTCACTATTATTGAGCTGTCGTTCTGCTACAATTGTTTTCCTGAAATTGTTGTTTTATTAACTGGCTGCCTGCAGTTTGGGGCCTGTGACCTTGCCTGTTGTGTTTCTGTACTATACTCCATACAACGTCTGCATTTGTATGTATGTGGCCATTCATAATCATAAGTGGACATTTATATTGCTGAGCTTCCCCATGCACAATGAGAGCAGTGTTCGGAACAGGTGTGTCTCTTACACAGCCATCTGAGAAAATGTCTTTACTGGAGTGGACAAACAGGAAGTGTCCATTTTCTACAGCTGTTATTAAAAAGATAAGACAAGAGATACATTGACCTTCAACACAGATTACTAAACTGGATGGTACTTCGGTATAGATGCTATTAGTTATATCTTAGACAGCATCTCCTATATAGAATGTAGTAAATTGCAGTTATCTTCTACTTCATATTGTGTATTATTGGTATCAGCATATCGTCAATTTTTAAACACACACAAAGACATAGTAAAACACACTTCAACTGTTGTAACAATTAAATACCGGTAATAAGGGGGCGTGCTGGCGCTCGAGCTGAATGGCCGCAAGTCAGTGAGGCTACGAGCAGCAGCCGTCTTCAAGGCACATAGAAAAAGCACTGGGGACCAGATCTCTTCGGATTTCCCCTCTAACCTCTCTCTACACTAACGGAGATGAGTAAGAAACGGCGGGGTGCCCGAGGAAATTGACGGACTTCTTCTTCGGCCCAGACAAACGGCGGTCTCAAGATGGCGCCGGGGCCTCGCCTCTCTCGTCTTCCGGGGGGTCGAGAGGTGGCTCGAGGAGCTCCCAGGCCAGTATTCCGCCTCCCGCCAGACATCCACACGCAGCCCGGCGAAATCTAGGCCGCGGCTGGAGGATTCGTTGGAGGCCCAAGATGGCGCCGGGACCTCGCCCCGCTCGTCGTCCGGGGGGTCGAGCGGGAGCTCGAGAGGGTCTCAGGACAGCATCTCCACACAGGCCCGACATGAGGAGTAGACCTCCACCTCCTTCAATCGCCCAGCATCACCCACCATCCGCAGCTCTGCGAAATCGGGACCAGAGCGAACCCTTTCTCCAGAGGCCCAATATGAGGTGAGCCCTGCTTCTTCGCATGAGGACACGAGGGAGTTAATTATGCCTATTGCCTATAGATGCATACCCCACTTTAAATCAGCCTGTCTCTGATTCTACATTGAAAGACATGCTCATGTCCCTGAGGGGTTCACTACACACTGATATGCAGGCGATGATGAGAAAATTTGATAAGGAATTAAGCCAGGTGGGAGACAGGGTCTCACATATTGAAACTAAGATGGGGGAATTCGCCTCAACATTTAATGACCTGGTAGATTCCCACAACGCCAAAGAAGATGATATGAACTGGCTCAAAGCAAAGATGGCTGACTTAGAGGACCGCTCCCGTAGGAATAACCTCAAGATTAGAGGTATCCCTGAATCAGTGGGCAACGCTGACCTGCATAAATATGCTCGGGATCTGCTCACGGCGATCCTCCCTGATGTCCCTTCCTCCGAGATCGTTGTGGACCGCATCCATAGGTTGCCAAAACCTCCACATCTGCCTGATAAAATATCCAGGGATGTAATCCTGCGGATTCACTTCTTTCATATCAAAGAGCGGCTGATGTCGGCGGCCCGCTCCACATCTAACTTACCCTCATCCTATGCACACCTGCAGTTCTATGCTGATCTATCCCAACATACCCTGGGTATGCGAAGACGTCTGATACCCATTACTAAAGCTCTTCGCTCTCACCAGATTGTGTATAGATGGGGATATCCCACAAAACTTATCATCTCCAGATCTGGCGAATCTTTCTCCATCACGACCCTAGACCAGGGCCTGTCACTGCTCAATGAATGGGATATCGCGGCAGCAGTCGACCACCCATCCAAGCCATCTGGAAGGAACCCCGCTATACAAGAGGAATGGCGCACTGTGTCCCGAAAGAAGAGGGGACAGCCGATCACCTGATCTGGCCCCTACACTGCAGCACCAATTCTGTTTATTTTTTTTCTTGCTGCATATATTCTAACCCTGCCCTCAAGTGCCTTGAGGATCCCGGATTCACTCCAGTTGTTTTACCCCCAATGTTACGCCCTAGTATATCATACTGTGGCTACACCTCCTGGGGGGGTGCACCCTTGTTTTTTCTTTACCGCTCCGTTGTTCACCAGTTGTTTTTTTTGCTTGTTTTGTGTTTTCTCTTTTTCTATTGGCAGCCACACGGATAGATGGCCAGATGTCATCTCTGATTTTTTTGATTCCGCATCGCATGCCGTACGGACTTCCATACCTCAGGAACCATCCTGCCAAAAGGCATAGCCTCTGGAGAGAGGCCACTAAACTACTAGCTGACATCCTCTGCATTCAGGAGACTCACTTTCAACAATCTAAGGCCCCTCCATTTACCCACCGGAACTATCCCCATATTTTTGCTGCCCACTCCCAGACCAAATCTAAAGGGGTGTTGGTGGCTGTGAAGGACTCTCTGCAATTTGCGGTCTTACATCAGATCCTAGATCCAGCTGGCAGATTTGTTATTCTGGTGTGCTCCATTGAACAACAAGTGTATACCATTGTGAATGTATATGCCCACCAATTCCCACCAGATCCGCTTTATTAACAAAATCTTTAAGAATCTCTCTCGGGTTCGTCAGGGTAGTGTCATACTCTGTGGAGACTTTAATGTAACCCCCGATCCCTCCGTGGACTCCACGAATCCTTGTAGGAATCCCTCGACCTCTTTTAGCCGCCTCCTCCATCAAGAGGGGCTATATGATGTATGGCGCTGCCTACACGCGTCCGAGAGAGACTACACCTGCTACTCTCCACCCCATAACTCATATTCTAGAATCGATCTGTTTCTAGTCGAGAGGGATCTTCTCCAGGGAGTGTCGGCCTCTACAATACACCAGATATCATAGTCGGACCATGCCCCCGTCTCCCTTGCTCTATCTCTGGGCCGGAATAGGGATACGTATGTGTGGCGTAATAATATTACCTTACTTAGGTCACCCCAGACGGCAACACTCCTTAGGGAACGTCTATCTGAATACTTTAACATTAATGAAAAATCGGTGGAGGACCTTTTTTGCGTATGGAATGCCCACAAGGCATACATTAGAGGTTTGCTGATGAAAATGGGGGCAGTACTCAAAAAGCAGAGGTCAAACCACCTCACCCACCTGCTTTCACAGTTGGAGCGGGCAGAGGAGGCTAATAAACGGTCCCCCAATGCTCAGTATGCCACTTTGTTGTGGAAATTGAGGGAGGATCCACCTGCTAGATCAATATGGTAGGGCATCCAGGTCCCTGAAAGCACTTTTTTACTCGCAGGGCAGCAGAGCTGGCAAACTGCTAGCCCGGTGAGTGAAGGAACAGCACTCGAAATCACGTATCCCATTCTTAATCCACCCCACTGACAGCCATAAATTGAGACACCCCCAACACATAGCCGATTCGTTCAGCGCTTACTACAGGCAATTATACAACCTCAGAGAGGATCCCAATGTCTCCCATCCCACTGATACAGACATTGATCTATTTCTCCAATATCTGGCATTTCCCAGCCTGTCACCCTCTCAAAGCCTATCGCCTAATGCCCCTTTCACCACCGAGGAGATTATACAGGCCATCAAGTCTTTACCTATGATCAAATCCCCGGGGCCGGATGGCTATTCTGGGGAATACTATAAACAATTTGGAGACATCCTGGGCCCGCACCAGCTGCGAATGTTTGAGCGGGCTTCGACCTCTGCTTCCTTCCCACCGGAAATGCTGAAAGCTTTGATAGTCACACTATCGAAACCAGGGAAGGATCCAAATGTGCCTCAGAATTTTCGCCCCATATCTCTCCTAAATGTTGATGTTAAGTTGTATGCAAAAATGTTGGCGATACGCATGATGGACGTACTCCCCTCCCTGATACATCCGGACCAGTCGGGCTTCATCAAGGGCCGGGGAGCTCCAGACGCTACCCGCAGAGTTATCAACTTGATTCACAACATAGAACGTTCGAAGACGCCTTCTCTGCTCCTAACTTTGGATGCAGAAAAGGCGTTCGATAGAATTAACTGGCACTATCTATCCCAGGTGCTGCAAAAATTTGGGTTCTCGGGATGGGTCGGCTGTTTTAGCGTTGTATTCTACCCCCACTGCCCAGGTTTACACTTCTGGAGCCCTGTCCGTTCCATTTCCCGTTTCAAATGGGACGCGATAGGGATGCCCCTTGTCCCCCCTCATTTTCGATTTATTGATAGAACCCCTGGCCATGAGGGTTAGAGCGCACCCTGACATTATGGGTATCACTTTGGACAACACCTCTCATGTTATTAGTCTGTTCGCAGACGATGTCCTTTTGGTACTTACAAACCCAGCCAAGTCACTACTGGCGGTGACTACCCTGCTAGACAATTTTGGCAGGGTATCATATTACAAAGTTAATGCGTCCAAGTCACATGTTCTTGACCTAGGGGTAAATCCAGAGATGAGAAGGGCGCTACAATCCTCTCTTCCCTATGTGTGGAAGGAAGACGGTATATCTTATCTGGGCACTGTGATGACCAAAAAATGCTCCTCCCTATTTAAGAGTAATTATCAAGCCTTTATGGAACTCCTGCCAGGCTTGCTTAAGTCCTTGGATAAAACCTTCCTGTCCTGGTCAGCCAGATTAGCAGTCTTTAAAATGATGGCTCTGCCCCGCCTGATGTACTTGTTCAGAACCCTCCCTATCCCCATCCCGGATCAGTACTTTAAGGGTCTTCACAGGGCCCTTAACCTTTTCATTTGGCAGGGGAAAAAACCAAGATGCTCCCGCATTATCCTGACTAGACATAGGACGGTGGGGGGCATGAGTTATCCCGACTTAAAAGACTACTATACAGCGGCGGTGCTAGACCAGCTGAAACCGTGGTTCCACACACAGAGTCCTGCCCAGTGGCAGGAGGTAGAACAAGCGCTAAACCCTGGGGCAACCCCGCAATTTATGTATATGGCCCATGTGCTTCCTGCATCGGTCCTGAAGACCCTTTCTCCCTGCATACAGGCCTCCAGCATGGCGTGGAAGACTTTGCTTCTTCCTCTACATTCCCCTGACTTGCTGCGCACCCTCCCCTCCCCATTGGAGGCTCTTGGAGTCTTGGTCCCCTCATTATCCCTTTGGGATTGGACCTCTAGGGGGGTCCGGCATTTGCAAGATTTGTTAATAGATGGTAAAATACGACCCTTCCCTGTCCTATCTTCCGTGTACGGGCTGCCCTCTAGCTGTTTCCTCCAATACCTTCAAATTAGACACATAATACAATCAAATCCGCATATACTTTGTACCATACCGTATGCTGCCTGGAGATTCTACTTCGAGAACTCTCCTAAAAGAGGGGGAAGCTCGCTATTCTATTCCCTACTCTATAACAAAACATCCTTTATCAAAACTAAACCTTTCGCAAGTTGGGAAAAGGACCTTAAGAGTACTTTTTCTACAAATCAGTGGATGCAAGCCCTATCCTATACGCTTAAAACCACTAGATGCCTAGAACTGTGGAATGTACATTACAAGATATCCCTACAGTGGTATTACACTCCCTATAGGCTGGCCAGGATGTACACAATGACTTCTCCAATGTGCTGGAGGGAGTGTGGGATGGAGGGCACCCTGCAACCCATTCTATGGGAATGCAGACTCCTAAGGGAGTCTGCATTTCAGACCATAGCGGCCATTATAGGTGTCCCGGTGACCCCGACACCAGCTCTGGCGGTCATTTCCCTGGGGATAGAGTGCTTCCCAGCAAACTGTAGAAGATTAACAGTAAATATCCTACTGGCAGCCAGACTTACCATAGTTAGGAAGTGGAAAAGCTTAACCTCCCCGTCTATAGGTGAAACTCTGTCTATAGTGAAGCTACATTACCATCACAAAAAACTTATAGCGCACAGGGAAGGGTATCTACCTAAATTCGATGAGAAATGGCTCCCGTGGGTCCGTTGGTCCAATCCAGCCACAGTGACCCCTGCCATGTGAGAAGTGGGTCTCTGATACTTATTATAGGAATATAAGTGTATGATGCCACATTGGATTCGATGTTTGTTTGTTTTGCAATGTATACTGTATGGTTCGATTTGGCGCCATTTGTTTTTTCAGACCAATATAACATAAGACAATATAACTATGCGATGACTGCTGTTTACTCTTTGTTTTTTCTTTTATTTCTTCTACTTTTTAAAAAAAATATTTTATTGTCATTTATTTTCGTTTTCCATTTCTTATTATTGTCCTTTTATCCTGTTTGTTGCTTTGCCTGTGCCGAAGCTTGTTTTGACAAAGATATCTGGAAAAAATCGAAATAAAAATCTATTGAATTAAATACCGGTAATAAATAAATAAAACATTTGTATTTCTTCTGTGTAAATATATGTTGTACACTGGACACCAGTTGGATGGTTTATAATACATAGTGCAGTGCTGTTCAGCTTTTACCATGTCTATGTGACTGTATATATACATTTTCATATCTCCCAACTGTCCCTCATTTGGAATCAAATCTCTCTGTCCCTGTTTTCTCCTCAGTTGTCCCTCTTTTTGGCCTATTTTACAGATCTCTACAAAAAGGTTCTATTTAACTACAAAGAGTGTTATTCTACCCCAGAACCTACATCTTATCTCTGAATGAACCAGTATAAAGGAACAGGAATGGTGGAAAACAACAATTTAGGGTTTTTAACCATTCAATTTGGCATATAAATTCTTAATGGTCTACATAACTGGTTTGTCCATTGCCTAAATACATTGTGCTTAAAGGTGTTCCTCATTCTCATCTCCAAAGAGTTGGGAGGTATACATTTTAGATTTGTGGAAAGCCGCATATGCTAATGGCAGCATTTTACAGGATAGTAGGTTGCCCTTTTGGTTTCTTTAGTTTATTTTATTTCATCATTATAGTTGTATTATACTATACCTAAAGGACTCAGGCATGGCAAAATAAAAGCCATGCAATGGGGTAGAAAATACAGCCTGGATTGTGCACCTCTGGTTATCTAAGCTGTCACCATAATAAAACGTTTGGGGACTACCTCATATAATATTATTGTGCATTCATTTATAATTTTTTTTGTTACAGAATCCATCTTTATAACTTCATTAAACAAAAAAAGTAAAATGTCCCTTAATTCACACTATTCTGTTAAATAAATTAACTTTTATTTCCACACAGAACCTCAGCAGTCTATGCAGATTCTGCCATTGTTGCCTTTAGTAGCCATTTGGGCTTATTCAGAAATACAGAAGGCAATATGCAAAAAACAGTAACATGAAGCAGCCAGTTATAATCCATCATTCATTGATAATATTTAGTAAATTGGAAATTTGATTGGCTTTGCACTTTGAACATCATCATAGCTATATACACTGCTTTACTGAATAATCTTGGATGAAACCAAAGTGTTATTTCACAACCAAAATAGAATAATTAAATATCAGGGCACTGTGACTACAGCTATGAAGGAATTTTCCATTTCCAGTCAACCATATCACATTAGTGGTCCAAGTCTAGACCTATAAGGAATGCCAATTAAAATGTTGCTACACCTCTTTCAATACCTAAAGATCTGGGCAACTAGTCCCTGGAAAACATTAAATGTTGAATTATTTTAAAGCCAATAATCAGATACATATTAGTGAAACTGGCAGGTGGTATGCCTTTTTTTAAGTATTTTTGTCATCTTCATCCCTATTATACCATTTATTTGGTATTATATTATTTATATTATCTCATATTCTTTTAGCCTAAATAATGTGTCCTAATAAGATCACACACCATTTTCTTTGTTTGTTGCATTTGTAGATCACTTAAAATGGAATTGAACTCTGGAAGCTGTGTCCAAAAAAGGCAGGTGAAGGGCAAAGAGCTATTCACCAGTACTACTTATGGTCTCAGTCCCACTTCACATCAGAAGCCCACCCTCTCACACTAGGAGCCCCACTATACATCAGAAGCTCCCCCTTCACATCTGGAACCCACTCTCTCACACTAGGAGCCCCGCTATACATCAGAAGCTCCCCCTTCACATCAGGAACCCACTCTCTCACACTAGGAGCCCCACTATACATCAGAAGCTCCCCTTTACACCAGAAGCTCCCCATTCACATCAGAAGCCTGCCTGCACCATGGAACAGCATGATGCTGTGTGAAAATTTTTAAGCACCCCAGATGAAAGTCAAAAGAACCGCAGAGTGCCACAGCAGTCTGGTTGCGAAAGGGTGCCTTAGATCTCACACTGCAGATATAAAGCTATGAGGCTGTGGTGGGCACCAGAGTGCCCAGGATCACTTGCATACCAGGAAGTGCTGTGCTCGTTTTCAGGAGAGATTCCAGACCAAAGGTTCCGTTTTCCTGTTTTTGCTTGGGCACAATTAACATTTATAGATGTCCCCTATAACACAGCAAATCATCACTCTTTGAGTTCAGGTTGGCTAAAAAATGTGTATAGTGCTATAAAAATCATTGATTTTTTTATTTTATTTTGTGTAATAAGATACATGTCTATTAAAGAAGAAGTGCAGGAAGACTAAAACATACTTTATCTGCTGCTTAAAGCTGGCATTGGACACTGTCCCACTGCAGTTGTTCCACGCTAGCTTTATACTGAGAGCTTAGTGGTCATGCCACCACTGATAGCTCAGCGGTCTCTTCTCCCAGCAGAGAGGAGTGACTGCCACTGGAGGGACAGACAGGAAAAGGGATGGGCACAGCTGGCTCTGGCTCTAGAGAGGCAGAGCCAGCTGCCAATAAGGTTGTTGGGTGGATACCGTCAATATTGTCGAGATCCCTCTCAGCTGTAGCACGGCTCTCCAGTGTCAGCATATACCAGGCATGCTGACTTTGAGTCACACGGGTACATTAGTAAATGTACTCCTGTGACCCACAAGAGAAGTAATATTCTCTTTGAAGATTTGTAAGGAGTTTAATACTGTATCTACTGTCACATCCCACAATGTGGTAATTTTTCATGTATAGTCATATTTTTGCTTGTGTATTTGTACAGTTTATTCTCTTGTAATTTTTTTCTGCAGTCTATGCCTTCAGCTTTATTCTCATTATGTTTGGCTTTCTTTGTCTGCATATTATTTAAACGAGGACAACCTTCCCCTCAGCTCGCTGCCACTTGAAGCAGATCTGACCCAATAAATTCAAAAAGCTTTTCTTGACATGTTTCCAGATTGAGAGGCCACAAGGATTTTTTTTGTCTTTGTGGATGCTATCGCTCTTACCTTTTTGGTTGCATTTCACTTTTGCTCAATGGTCTGTTGCTCGCCTGTAAGATTGGTGTTGAATATGACTTCTGTCAGATTTTTCATGTTTAACATAAAGTGAAACTCCAGTTAACTGTTAACTGTTTGTTAAACTCCAGTTAAACAAACAGTTAAAATTCACATAAACGAGGGCAGAGGCGTAACTAGAACCTTCAGGGCCCCAGTGCAAGAAACCATGAAGGGCCTCCCCCCCCAACCCCACACCGCCATGCCACCGCATGGTTAACATGAAGGCTTCCAAGGTCCCCAGCAAGCGCGGGACCTCAGGCAGCCGCTTGTTTAAAATTTTAGTGCCGGTGTTTTGTCGAGAACGCCGACCCAGTATCTGCGCTTGCGCACAGACGGGATTAACGAGGAAACCGGCATTTATTTACAAAGTATTCGTTTGTAATGGTTAATTGTGACCGTTAATAATATGCCGTCCATGGCAGTAAAGGATGGATGGAATATTATGAACAGTCACAATTAACAATTTAAACAAAATACTTTGTGAATAAACGCCGTTTTCCTCGATAATACTGGTCTGTGCGCAAGCGCAGATGCTGATGTCAGCAAATTCGACTACGTCGACGTTCTTGACAGAACACCGTTATCTGCGTTTAGTATTGGGGCATTTTCACTTGTGCCCAGTATTGGCATCCCTACTTAAAAATATAATGCAGTGCTGGGACTTGTAGCCCTATAATCATCATACAGCAATGCAGAATACCACCAGCTATGCGGGACTACAAGTTCCAGCAATACATTATAATAAAAGTCAGCTATGCAGAATACCACCACCACCCCCCCCCTACATCCTTCGGGTGGCAGAGCGGTAGGGAAGGAGTGGCACAATCTGGGGGGGCCCTCTTCTTCCTCGCTGGGCCCCCCCCCCCAGCAGGCAGAATGCAAGGGCCCGGTCGCAATTGCGAACGCTGCGACCCTGGTAGTTCTGGCCAGTGAACGAGGGGAGGCCAATAAGTTCTTAACCTCACCATGATCTAGATGTGCTAGGGATCTGGCATTTTGCAGGTTTATTTATAGGTGGATATCTTAGTAATATGCATGCCAAATTTTGTTTTTGTAGGTCGTGGTGAATTATAGGTAAAGCCAAGAGAAATGGAGTAGGTGTCATGCCGGACAAAGTTGAATACCGAGCCGTGATTAGGTTCCTCCATCTTCAAGGGAAATCTGCCCAAATAATCCATAAAGAGATGTCAGCGATTGTGGCTTTGAATCTCTGCCCCATCTACCTTACTCACCTGACTTGGCACCTTCAGACTTCTTCCTGTTTCCAAATCTGAAGAAACATTTATGGGGAAGACGTTTCCACAATGATGAGGCAGTCATTACTGAAGTTGTTAGCTGTTTTTCCTCCAAATCGGCATACTTCTACGCAGATGGTATTAAAGGTCTGTTCTACAGATGTGAAAAGTGTGTAACCATAGGAGGTGGATATGTAGAGAAGGAAGAGTCAGTGGACTAAATTTCAGATCCCTATCACATCTGGATCTTGGTGAGGGTAAGAACTTATTGGCCTCGCTCGATATAAACTGTTTTACCTGGCAAAGAATCATGGGATAGCACAGAATACTAAATAATAAATAAAGAGACAGACACTTATATAACATTTAATGGGCAAATTGGCCACGGTGTTTATTAAGGGGTACCTCCTTAGTGTTACTTGCTTGGCTATGCCGGAGCTGTGCAAATACTGGAAATGATCAGAATTACAAATCTTTTGGCAGGTGAATGAGTTCACATGTTTTAACTGCCGATTAAGTTGTTTGTCTGCAGTTCCAAATATGTGTGTAACATTGTGGTTACTACTATTAATCAATATATCTATAATTATAAAAAAATCAGTCAAACAAACATGGCATCTACAATAGAGTTTAATTGTACATGTCACCCACCGTCCTCCTATATCTCTCTGTTCCTGCCCTTCATTTTAGAATGTTAGGAAGTTTAAAACTAAGGCTGGCCATACACTGTTATAATTTTGGCTGATTCTGCCTGCGCGATAAAGTTCAATTACTCAATTGACTTTTGTCAAAGGAACCGGGCTATAAATTTTCGGCTGAACAGTGACTGCAGCCAATCAGCTGGCGCCCGCTGCTGTCAAAATACAAAAGCTGCCGCGGGAGATGCATCCATCCATGGAATCTGTTAGATTGTTTTCCTTCTGCCAGCAGTGCATCTATAAGTGTGCTATTTTACAGCACAACACTGATGTTTTATCCACCTAATGCATTGAGAAGGTACATGATTGTGTTTCTAGATGGTGTAGTTGTCAACTCTCACTGTTCAGCCCTGGTTACAGCTTGGGGGGATACATCTTATATTTTTTAGTATATTTATTTCTGAGAGAGATATTAGTTGATACTGACACCTGCTTTTGCATTCTGTACCTAGACCCCCCACCACCACCCACAATTGCAGAGCAGCTTAAGATGATGAATGTTATGCATTATAGACCCGTCAACCTGTCAGTACTGACCCTATATTAGCTGATGTACTGCGTGGTAACAGCACTGTATTTCACATTCAATGAGAATAAGAAAGGATAAAGCATTAATTACCTGCTTATTAGGTTACAGATCACAGTGGACTCAGTGAATACAGCATGTTTAGTGTATGTATCTTTGTATGTGCATGATAAGCATGCTTAAATGTGGTTGATGATGTTAGGGGTGCAAACTAAGGTTTTGACTGTTCAGCTTTAAAAGTATACATGCAGTTTTTGGGTGAAATTATCTAATTAATGTATCATCAAGTGTTGAATGATCCAAATTTCTCTTATCATGAACTGTTATGTTTTTTCTCACTATAACATTATGATAGATACCAATACCTTGTATTGTTCTGCCTTGTTAGTATACACAGCCATACTTTGCAATTGTTATTTCCTTGTCTCATTAGAGTGGATTAGAGATAGAAATTGCTCCTGTGTAACAAGAAACACAGATTATCTGTGTCCACACAAGGGGCAAACCTACTACCTATGCTGCCTGTTTTGCCATACAGGGAACATAATGCAGCAACTTTTACATTTCTATTGTCCATATACCACTTTAAAAAAAAGTCACACATGTGACCTAAGACTACTCAATTTTTAGACAACAAAAGCAAAGCTTAGGTTTTATCTATAGCCATTTTTTATGTTTTCTATAGAATAGGGCAGGGCTTAAAATTTCCACTCGCCCCTTTGCAATTGGCGAATGAAAATTGCGTGGTGGTGAGTGGAAATTCACAGGCAGGACGGGGGGCTGAAACTACGATTGATTTTGCGGCGATCGCTCTCTTGAGTTCTCTCTTCTCTGGCCGGGGTGAAGGGAAGACAGCTGGGAAGACTGCAGCTACAGAGCAGCCGAGGAGGAGAAAAATCAGTTTGGCTGTCTTCCCTTCACTATGGCCTCCTGCAGCTTCCTCCACCCACCTCATCTGCCATAGGCTGAGAAGAAGACTGCAGCTGCTATTGGCTGGCTCAAAGTTTTTGCAGCGTGGGACCTGAAGGAAGGCTTCAGCTGTGAACATGGAAAAATCATCTCTTTACCCCCTCCCACTCCCCCACCAGCACCACCAGCACCAGGAAAAAGGTACCTAAATCAGGAGAGGAAGAGGAAAAGGGCACGAGAGGAAAAGGGCACCTAAATCAGATCAGCTATGTGCACTGCAAGTACCTGTTATTTCTGCCTTACACCGCTGACCGCTGTGCATTACATTACTGACCTCTGTGCTGTGTGTTACATTACTGACCTCTGCACTGTGCGTTACATTACTGACCTCTGCACTGTGCATCACATTTCTGACCTCTGCACTGTACTGTGCGTTACATTACTGACCTCTGTACTGTGAGTTACATTACTGACCTCTGAACTGTGCTTTACATTACTGACTTCTGCACTGTGCATTACATTACTGACCTCTATACCGTGCATTACATTACTGAACTCTGTACTGTGCATTACATTACTGACCTCTGCATTGTGCGTTACATTACTGACCATTGTACTGTGCGTTACATTACTGACCTCTGTCCTGTGCGTTACATTACGGTCCCCTGCACTGTGCATTAGATTACTGACCTCTGTACTCGGCATTACACCACTGACCTCTTCACTCTGTGTTGTTACTGATCTCTGTACTCTGCGTCACACCACTGACCTGGCGGAGTTAAGGCTGTGGCAGAGTAGGGGTTAGGTGGGGCAACTTGTGGTGAGTAACTCTTAAGGCCTGGCTAGTAGCTCAGGGCCTGAAATTTTGAGCCCTGGAATAGGGAATGGGTAGAACTCCTGTCAGGTTTTTTTTTTTTGCTCGTGTCCCATTGGCAAGGTTCAATCTCACTTTCTGCCCCAATCTATCGAGGTGAAAGGAAATCCTGTTTTCTCGCTAAGTAAATAAATAACTCCCATGTTCACCATTCTTTATAGATATTAGCTGATTAGCTACTTTTATTTATACTCTTTTGAAGGTCTAGATCTTAAATTAGATGTTAAAAATGACTCAGATGCAAACTAAAACACCTATTTGATTAAACTCTGTAGGAAATAGTAATTCCCTAACTCCAAGGCTAGAAAAGTTGAACCTCTGCACCAAGCCCCTGTCCTGTAGCTACTATGCAGTACACAAGCTAGGTGCTACTTTCATCACAGGTTCACAGGATAATCACACAAGTGTTGTGCCTTGTGCCATGGTCCTCTGTATTAGACATGTGCACCAACAAAAAATTTGTTTCAATTCCGATTTTGCGTTATTTCTTTTTCCGGGATTCGAGTCCAAAATTGAATTCGTTTTGGGATTCGGAAAATATTCGTTAGCGGTAGTCCGGTCGAAATTTCGTTTTTTTTTCTTTAGTCTGCAGAAGAGGAAAAAAAAAAGCGTGAGGTTCCCCCCCAATTTATACCAGACCCTTTAGGTCTGGTAGAAATGTTAGGAGGAAATTAAAACAAAAAAAGTGCGTGGGGTTCCCCCCAAAATCCATACCAGGGCCTTTAGGTCTTGTAGGAATTTAAAGGGGGAACCCCAGCCCCCCAAAATGGGGGGGGGGAAAACGTGGGGTCCACCCTAACAGTACTACCAGACCCTTTATCCGAGCACTGGCCCTTAACAGGTCACGTGCCCTCAGCATTGGGAGGGTGTACTACACAAAATACATGTTGAGAATAGGTTGTCTCCTTATATCATTTTATTTAGGAGGATTCATAAGAAAATGTGAAATATACTGAGACCATATGAAATGTGCAAATCTATACCTACACTCTACCTGGTAGTACTGGGAGTAGCTGTCAAAGATGGTTGACAAACAGAGGATCCCAGTTGTACTGAAAACCGCCTATAAAGAATTTAACAATTTGACATAATTTTCAACAAAGCCTATTTGAGAGATAACTGACTGTATCTTGCAATTTGGCAAAGGCTAGTGAATGACCCTCTAGCCCATAAAGCCATAATAAATAGATATTCCTGAATTGAAATGACCAGCAAACTGCGAAACTGGTGCTCTTATTTTTAATTCTTTCTTACAATGGATTTCTATGTAAAATCTCCTAACATTTTGCCTCTCCCTTATGGCTCTGATGTAAGGGTAAGTAAAGATCAACTCCCTCCTCCCTCTCTCTGTTATATATGCGTGGACAAATGGAGCCAAGGAAGAAGTTGCCTAATTAGTATATACCTTTCTCATTCTTTTCTGTTCTCCTACCCTCTCTGTGTCTCCCACTAACCAACACTTGGGCGAAGGCAGAAGCACTCAGCCATCTCCGTGGAACAGAATCACTCTTCTGTACCATCTTCCTTACCTCTCTGTGAGACATCCTGACCTCAGCGTGGGAAGAGGTCAGCCAGAGCAAAGCGGTGAGACTGCACATTACAAAGAGAAAGATCATTCCCCTAGCCCTTAAGCCTGATGGGCTGTAAGTGGAAGGAAAAGGGGCCATTCAAAATTTAAAGGACAGATTAATATTAAAAGGCGTTTTGCCTTTCTCTATACCTCAGCAGTTAATAATGTATTAAGTTTAACAGCTGCTCTGAATAGCAATCATACGCAAAATATACACAGACACACACACACACATGCTGAATAACAATGGCGCACAGTCATACACACACTGAATGACAATTACAGAAATATTCAAACAAGCCGTGAATAATAATTATGCATATGTTAACTGGATCTAACAAAAGATATTATGCATATGTTAACTGAATCTAACAAAAGATATGTTTATGAATCTGAACATATATATATTATTTTAAATAAAATATACACCTAGTTAGCATATGCATTGCTAATTAGCTGGTGGACCTTAATTGCCCAATTTTAGGTTGCAAAAAGAGATTGGCAGTGGTTGTTTGAGAATAGATTACATTTTAGACTAAGGCTATACGTGTGTGTATATCTAATAAAGGGTTCGATAGTGACTGAGACATTGTAAAAGTTTACTACTGTATACTGTTTACTGAACTTTGTTGTTCAGCAAAGAGCCACAGTGCAAAAGTTCAGGAAAATTTGCAAACAAATTACAAGAATATTCACACATACCCCTGTGCCCGAGAACGTGAATCTGTTCTGTTTTACAACTATGAACTTGCACCAGCTGTCTCTCTCACTAACATTAAAGGTGGCCATACACTTTACCTTAGTCTTGCGATGGTTGTAAAGTAATTAAAAAAACGTACGATCTGCCCATCTTGGACAGGCAGATCATCGGGCTTCCGGTGACCGCAATGCAGAATGGGCAGTGTGCGCGTGCGCACACCAGCCCGTTCGGCATTTGTCTCCCGAGCATCTTTTAAACAGCCGAAAATCGTAAGATTTTCGGCTGGTTTTCTAGCATGCTCCTTAGACAAATGACGTGTGACCGTACAGTAGAAACGGTCGCACGTCTTCATTTACACTGCACGATTCTCGTACGATCGCGGGATTTCCCGCGATTCTCGTACGAGAATCGTGCAGTGTATGGGCACCTTAACAAGTGAGCTGGTTAACGATCACCACTATAGCTAATCATGGTTATTACATGGGTATATTTACAAACAAACCTGCCACCTCCAGCTGTCACTGTGCCATCACGGAGAGCAGTACAGTGACAGCTGAACCTAGCAGGATGCAGTTGGCACATCGCATTACAATGTGTAAAATTATAGCTTTTTCAAATGCTGATTAAATCACTTACAATGGATGCTTCTCCTTCATTTTTAAGTTTGGTTTTCTGCAGAATCAGCTGGTCCCCTGAGCAATGGCCCTGACATCCTGTTTTATGGTGGCTCCTTTCCTTTGCAGGGTCCTATGGAGCCACCCTTGTGTGTGCTAGTAGGCTGTGTGTGTCTCCACAAACAAACAAGCACAGCAAGGCAATCAACTTCCCTCCTTCCTGCCTCCCTCTCCCTTTATCCAGACTAATAGATGCACAGTTGCTAGAGACTGTGCTGTCCTTCTTGATCTTATACTGGACAGGAATTTCAGAGAAGCAGAGATGAGAGAGTTGGAGCCAACTGTTTGGAAATATAGCAGGACCACATGTACATTCTAGCTTGGAAACATTATCAAACAATAAAGCTCTTGGTGGATGGTATTTGGTGAGATCAGCTATCTGATAAGGAAGGATTGTCCGCAGTGATTTTATCTGCTTATACAGGCCAGACATAGAGGTTTCAGCAAGGGTTAAATCGCTAATACAACAATCAGAGTCAGAATATTAATTAGGGATGCACCGAAATATCGGCTGACAAAACATATCGGCCGAAAATGGCACTTTTGGCTAAATGCCGAAAGTGCAATTTTCCATGCCGATACATTGGTGCAACCCTGCTTTCTTTCCTCCCCACTGGGCCACTGGGCGCTGCTCTGTGTCCCAGCAGGGAGGAGAGAAAGTGTGACAGCCGGCCGAGCGCTGCGGGAGGAGAACACTGTGAGCGGTCCGTGTCTCTCCTCCCACGCCGCTCAGCTTCCTATCATAGTCCGGCAGAGCTCGCTCAGTCACCTGTGACAGCGTGTCAGAGAGAAGAGCGGTACAAACACTCAGTGATCAGTGATTGCTGAGTGTTTGTAGATAATTGAGGACATGGTATGTTTACTATATCCTCAATTATGCATGAATGGGAAGTGTGAATGAACAGGAACACTCAGAGAGGATTTCTGTTCATTGATAACAGGGGATACAGAAAAAGAGATTGAGGACTATGTGTCCTCAATCTATTTTTCTATTTTATTTTTTTTAAGCATAGATTTTTATTGAAAGTTTTTCAGAATACAAAATTCGATTAAGACATTACTAAAGCCTAGTACAGGTCACAGTTATATAAATGTAAGTGTACAGTGTATAGGTATCTCAGTAAATGATATAGATAACAAGAACTAAGTAAAGATTGTATCTAAGATAGGGAGTATATTCATTAATATTGGCGATCTAGGCTTCTTGTATAGAGCAGATAGTCAAAATATAGTATCAGATAATGCAACAAGTAAACATCGTGATCGGATTGGAAGAAAAGAGAAGAAAAAAAAGAAGGGGAAAGGAGGAGAAGGAGTATAAGGAGAGAGGGGGGGATGGGGGATAGACAGGTTCATAGAAATATTATCTGCAGTAAGTTGTAAAGAAGCCAAATCAATAGTAACGGCAACGTTTCAAGCCCTTATTAGAGCGAGATCAAAGCAGGTCGGGAGACATTCTCGGATCCACGGACCCCAGATCCAATCAAATTTGCTCATTTTGTCTTGAAGTTTAGCAGTAGATTTTTCGTGCACAAACACTGTGTGTAGGCGGGTTTTCACCTCAGATATTCTCAATACAGGGGACAGCCAGGCCTTAGCAATTGTTTGCTTAGCTGCAATGAGAACGTGTGTCATAAGGATAAATTGTGAGGTATGGATATTATCAGGTCTCAACTTTAGGAGAGCTATTGCCGGTTGAAAGGGAGGAGTAGTACGGATGAGGGAGAATGAATGAAGGCAAATACTTTGCTCTAAAAGCGCTGTGCTATCGGACACGCCCACCACATGTGAAGCATTGTACCCATGGAATCACAGTGGCGATAACATTGTGGAGATGATGAAGGAAAGATGCGGGCAAGTCTAGAGGGAACATAATATCACCTCATTAAGACTTTATAATTGGTCTACACTGCCCCTGCGCATTGAGAGGAAGTCCTGATCGTGGCCCATATTTGTTCCAATTGTTCAGTATCTAAATTTACCCCCAAATCTCGTTGGCATTTTGACATATAGGTGTGGGTAGGTATAGGAGAGGAGTGTAGTAGGGAGGAATAGAGCAGAGAGATTACTCCCTTAGAATGCGGAGATTCTAAACAAATACGTTCGAATGAAGTAAGAGGAGAACGAGTGGGACTAGGGCCTATCATGGAGGTTAGGAAATGTCTGATTTGTATAAGTCGGAAAATGTCAACCGTAATGAAGTCATGTTTAGCCCCTATAGTAGAAAAGGGTGTAATACCATTAGAGTCGAGGAGAGAATGAATGAGTGTCAAATTATTTGTAGACCATCTGGAGAAAGCAGCTGGGTTTTCCAAGCCAGGGGGGAAGGCTGAAGAAAGGAGAGAAGGGGAAGTTGGGGGGAAACGAGGTTTCCAGAGTGTTTCACCAAATCCCATATCTTCAGTGAGTGGAGAGTTATCGGGTTGTGAATCTGGGGGCGGTTGCGCGGGATAGACCAGAGTAGGTTGTGAATTCCAAGTGGGGCACAGTCTATGGCCTCAAGCGAGACACACAAAGGGACCTCAACTGAGGCATGATATTTAGTTAGAGGTGCAATTTGTGCCGCTCGGTAATATTGTGATATGTCAGGAACACCCAGACCACCTAGTGCTCTAGGGAGAAACATAGTATGTCTAGGAATACGAGGTTTCCGACCCGCCAAGATGAAGTGCATCACCTGTCTTTGCAGTATTTGGATATTGTGAGTTGGTAAAGGGACAGGGAGGACCCTGAAGAAATAAAGTAGCTTTGGGAGGAAGGTCATTTTTATAGCTGTTATGCGACCCATTAGGGAAAGGGGGAAATGTGTCCAGGTAGAAAGTAAAGAGCGTAGGCGTTGAAACAATAGAGGGTAGTTAGCCGAATATAGTGATGTATAGGAAGAGGTTAAGTGTACTCCTAGGTAGGGTAGAGCGGAGGAAGCCCACGGAAACGAGAATGATGCTTGGAGTTGCTGAACCATCCGGTTTGGGAGCGAAATGTTGAGGGCTTTAGACTTGGAGAGGTTCACAGAGAGACCCGAAAAGTAGCCGAAGGAAGAGAGGAGTGCAAAGAGATTAGGGAGCAAGACAAGAGGCTGGGAAATGGTGAGTAGAATATCGTCAGCAAACAGACTCAACTTATGATGGTGACCAGCTACTGGGATTCCTGATATATCAGGATGTTCACGGATCAATTGCGCGAGAGGTTCTATAGCTAATGCAAAGAGAAACGGGGATAAAGGGCATCCTTGTCTAGTTCCTCTATTTATGGGAAAGGAGGTGGATTTAAACCCAGCATAATGTACCTTAGCTGTAGGAAAGGTGTAAAAGGGCCAATATCAATTTACAAAACATGGGGCCAAAACCCCATCGCTCAAGTATGTAAAAAAGATAAGGCCAGGAGAGGGAATCAAAAGCTTTTTTAATGTCAAGAAAGAGGAACATATCGGGGATGTTTCTTTTATGTGCTAGATGGGAGAGCAGAGTCACTTTGCGAATGCAGTCCGTGGCTTGACGAAGTGGCATAAAGCCTACTTGATCTTTGTGAATGAGCTGACCCACCCCCAGGGCTAGTCTACCTGCCAGTATTTTAGCTAGAATTTTAATGTCCAAATTTAGGAGGGATATGGGGCAGAAATTGGCCCAGTCAGTATTATCCAAACTCGGTTTGGGGAGCATGCAGATTGAGGCTGTTAGAGTGTCTTTGCCTAGAATACCCTGAGAACGGAGGGCGTTGAAGGATGAAACCAAAATCGGGGCTAAGAGGTCAGAGAATTTTTTGTAGTAAAGAGCAGGGAAACCATCAGGGCCTGCTCGTTTATGTGTTTTGAGAGATTTAATGGCAAGGAGAACTTCCGATTCAGAGATCGGACCTTCCAGTAGTAATTTGATGTCCGTCGGAATCTGCGGAAGGGATAGAGGGGCAAACAAACTATCAGCAGAAGCTTTGGAAAAAGTGCGATCCGGAATGTAAAGCTGAGTCAAGTGTCTACTAAATTTGTTTACAATTATATTCGGATTATTGGTAAGGTAGGTATGTAGGGTCAGGGGGCGCCTTGTCGGGTCAAGGTTACGGAGGCGAGACGCTAGCATCGAGGTAGGTTTGTTAGCATGCATATAAAAGTGATGTTTTGTCTTTCGCAAAATAGCATCAGTTTTATAAGATAACAGTAAATTCAAGTCTCTTCGTGCTGCTTCGACTCTATGACGATTAGCGGGTGATGGGGAGAGGGAAAAATCCGTGGCGGTCGCAAGAAAAGCAGCCTCCAGAGTTTTTTGTTTTTGTAGTCGTTCTCGCTTAATTTTAGAGGCAAGTCGTATACATTGCCCCCGGATAACCGCCTTGTGAGCTTCCCAAAGCGTCACCGGAGCTATGTCTGGTGTAGAGTTATGAGCCAGGTATTCCTGAAATAGCTGCGTGAATGATGGAGACATTGATTTCATCCGACAAAAGGTATTCATTAAGAGACCAAGAAGGGGAGGGGGAAGAGGCGAGTATAGAAGAGATAGAGAGGGCCACTGCAGAATGGTCCGACCAGGAAATCAGTAGAATAGGGACGGATCTGACCAAGGGAAGCAAATTTTGTTCAAGAAAGATATGATCTATTCTGGAAAAGGAGTTATGAGGGGAGGAGTAGAATGTGTAGTCTTGTGTAGTAGGGTGCAGTTCCCTCCAGGTGTCTATCAAAGCATACTTTGATAAGAGATAAGAGAGTATGGAATGGTGAGGAGGTAGAAATGTTTGAGGTAGTAGGGGATTTATCAAGGATGGGGGAGAGAGGCAAATTCGAATCTCCACACAGGAGGAGTAGACCCTTCTGATGATGAGCAGTGGTAGAGAAAAGATGGTGTATTCCTAAGATTTACTAAGAATTGCAGGCCTACAATACATAACACCAAATTTCCATGCAAAAAATTGTACCGCTTTTGGTACAAAATTCCTGACATAATCATACCGCCAGGGAGGTTAGGCGGAGCAGATAACACCCTGCTGGGTCGGCTATCTTTTTGGTGCATACAAAATTCAGGCGACGGTGAAAGCCTATCAGGACTACTCTCGTTTTGGAGGCAGTGGAGGCCACATAAATTTGTGAAAATTTTTTTATGGAAGTATTTAGGAGTAGAGGAGTGGGAGAAGTGTGTTTCCTGAAGGGAGATAACATCCGCGTGAATAGCATTAAAGTGACGAAAGGCCAGAGTTCTTTTATGGGGGGAATTAAGGCCCTTAGCATTGAGGATAATCAATTTGATGGAGGACATCATGGGGGGCATGGGTAATGCTTAGCATATAATTGAGACATGATAAATATAGGCTGATTGGATGATGGCTTATCTTCTTTCGAACCTGGGGAGGTGGACAAAATAAGGGGGAGAGGGAAAGAGAAAAAAGAGAGAGAGAAAGAAGAGAAATCATAAAGCAGTATAGTAAAACACTGAGAGCCCGTTCCCACTGCGCGATATGAAAATCGCGCGTTTGTCGCGCGATTTGCATATTGCGCGACATCGCGAGATTTGCATATTGCGCGACATCGTTTGCATCATATTGCATATTTTGCACCATGGGCCTCTGGGTTGTACTTGCCCCCTGGGCTAAAAGTTGCCAGTCAGCCCCTGGTTAGAATCCTGTCAGCGCTGAGGCGATGCGGTGCGGTGTCAGTGCACCTCCGACATCTATTTTAAAAGGGAAATATCAGGGGTCTATTTAGATAGTGGTGAACGGCATTAGTCTGCCATTTTGCTGAACTCCGAACAACTGAGGTTTTTTTTGAACTTATGTTTGACCCAGACCCAAAGCTCATGCCTACTTTAGACCAAATGTAAAAAATAAAAAGGTTTTTTTTAATTGCCATGGACCAATAACACATTAACATTGTTGCGTTAAAAATGTTTATCTTAAACATAAGATTCATTATTGTGCGTATTAAAGCAGACCTAAAAGTCAACAATGCACTGTCCCATGGCACATTTATATCCTCATTACATTCTATAGACAAGCTACCTTCAGGTGTATCTTGGGCTATTGATGTCATAAGACTTCCTCCCTCTAATCAGCTCTCCCACTTATCTTTCAATATTACATAAAGCATTACATCCATTGACTTCCTTCAATACAGTTTTCTTCTACTGGTTGCTTAATAAAATGGATACATAATCCAGCACAAATGTGTCAAATTTTTAGCAGTAGACGTAAAATAAGCACATTTGTTCTTGCACTGTGGCCATATTATAATTGTGTTTTTTATAGATATCTGTCCTGTTAGAAAAAGACCTTACCTGCAGGATTCTTAAAATAAATTGCATGAATTCTAAAGCTGGAAAACCCCCACTTACCACTAGTTGAAAACAATATTTTGGTGTAGAAAATTGGAGAATCAGAATAGATGTAATTGTATATAATTTCATTAGTGGGCTGGTATCTTTAAGCAGCACGGAGATGTTGACTAATATGGCAGCACGCAGATGTCGATGCCATTCCAGTATGGCAGCCACAGTTTCAGAACAGCTCAATGTTATGGGGAAATTATATTGTTTATTTTGTAGCAATTAGCAAATTGTGCACACAGAGAACCATATATTTTCACTTTAAACTTAATTGAATGTATCTCTTTACCTCACTTTACTTTGTATCTACTTCTACAATCTACTTCTACATCTACTTTAAAAGTTTAGAAAGGAAATACTAGAACCATTATTAGTGGGTATAAAGAATTCGCAGAAAAATATGAAATATTTACATTAACCTAGCTGATATCTTCACAATGCAGTAAGCCAGCGCAAGGTTACTCATACATACACTACACACAAACTGCTTGAGTTATTGCAGCCAACAAGAGTAGGCTTATGTCCAAAAGCACCAGAATTCTTCAAGGCCATGTTAAGTTCACGTTGCATTGATTTCCTTTGTCTTCAAGTGAGTGAAGTAATCTTTGGCAATGACTGTATCATCAATGTTGTTTATGTCAGCAAGGAAAGGATTATTAAACTACTTTTAAATCTTTATTCTTAAAAGTTTCTCAAAGCTCCAGGCTGACTACAAATTTATTTGCACAAAAAAAAAATTGCCAATGCTTCCTTCTTACCACCGGTGTGAGAAATTTCACATAGCATTGGTAATATGAGAAAGGCAGCTGGAATAGAGAGCATATTGTTTTTCAAAATCATCCATGGTGGTGACTGAAAGCCCTTATATCAAAAGCTTTGATAAAGGCTTTATCCTTTAAGCCAAGGCATGAATGAACTGTTCCTAGGTAAACAGTATTGAAAGAGGACCTCACTCTTTTCTCTCAGGTGAAATTGAGCTTTTCTTAAAGTTTATAACAGCACTTTAACAAAACCTAAATTGTAGAAAAGAATCTGGTTTCTGCTTCAGTTGTAAAAAAGAAACACATTTTATTATACAACACATTTATTAATACAGTTTCAAATAGAAAAGGGAAAGAACTATAGTAGCCAGTGACAAAATAAAGAGCAAAAGAGAGGAAAACCATTCAAGTTGATTAAATTAAACAAAACATGTAAAAAAAATGACAATATCCATTAGGCTAATATAAAGCCAAATCTATGTATTAGGTCAAAAGTGGAGCTTCTTTCTCTGCTAGGTAAATGAGACTGGGACATTGTCAAACAATAAAGATGGATTGTCTTTTTATAAGTACCAACAGAAAATGTCAGCAGCCCTAATTAGGGCTTGGGCCCTAATTTGGGTCCTTGTCACATGACACACTCACAATACTTTGTAGGAGTCCAGCATTCTAAGGACACAGCATCCTCTGGTGCCTGTTTGCCCCTTTTAGAGATGCATAATCAGCAAAGAGGGAGCAGGCCAAATAATGACTACATGTCTTCTCTCTGCTTCCCACCCATTGATGTATATTGAATTGACGTGGTATCTATAAGATATAGATCCAGGTAATAGGATGAAGCTTGGGTGGGAGACCCTGTCACTCACTCAAAAAATGCAGGTAAAACACAGAACAATCAAGGGTTTTTTTTACATAAATCATTTTTTATTTACTTGCAATGTGTCTTTGAACTTGCTAGGAAATTTGACTACTCTGGGTATATTAATTTCCCTAGCACAGCCCCCTCGTTCCTTACATGTCCTTTTCTGGGAGTGCCTAAATACTCTCTGCACCTTTCTACATAACCTGGTTGCTGAGGAGGAATCAGAGGAAGCACTTGAGTGACAGCTCTGAATCTGCTGGGGCTGCTGACATCACATCCAAAATGACAGAACCCAGTAGCGGGCTCAGGGCTTTTGGAGATGTACACCGTGAAGGCTTTTACAGGTAAATAACATGCATAAAATATGTTACTGCACATATAATCCTATTGGATAATTTTTGCTGATGAACTAAATAAGTGGTCTGTCAACAGGGTCTCTTTAATTGCCTGACATTTGTCTGGTTACCTCTTTCTGAATTTCTTTAAAGTCCAACTACAGCTTAGGGCAGCCATTCTCTGGAACCCTAGAGTTCTAACTGGAATTGCTAGGGGTTCCTTGAGCAGTGAGCAATAGTACATTTATCTCCTACCTATGCTAACCACTAATAAAAGGGAGCACTTCTACACTGACCATTAATGCTAGGGGACATCACAATTCTTACTGCCTGTATTTCTTTTTTGTAATTATGATTATTCATTTAATTTCAACGTTCTAGATTTCAAGATGTTGTGAAGACACCCAAAAGGTGTCAAACATGCTAAGTATGCCACAATATTTAATCTTATAGTTAAAATGTTCTTCAACTTAGTGATCTCGCTAATGTACTATGAACTGTTAGTATAGTTATTTTTAGCAAGGGTTCGATGAGACCAAGAAATATTTAAAAAGTTGCTCCAGGTTGCTACAGTTCTGAACTGAGCGTGACGTCACAAGGATGTGGCAATACCACTCTCAGCCTCACCCTGCACAGAGCTTTCCCAGCTCGCAGGACACAATCTCAGGCCAGCAGACTGAGAGCGATCGTCACCAGGGTTGGTTAACTCCGCAGTTAACCCTTTACCCACCAAACGTTCGCTACCACCATGTGTTTTTTAACGGAAACACAGGCCGTGCTCAGCAAGTGATGTTACAATTTAAAACACTTAAACAATGCCTGTGATATCGCTGTCCTCTCAGACAGAAATATGAGAGGATTCACTATACAGTAGCGCTCTTCTCAGAGGCAAGGATGCTTTAAGTTTGTATTTAGAGCGCAGAGATACGATTTTTAAGATTGCCCTTTAATGAAAGAAACGGTGCAGAAAAATAAACAGAAAAAGATATTAATAAAAAGAGACAAAATATATATACAACAGTAAAATAAAAGGGAATAAAAGGTGAATACTTAACAGTCCTGGTTTTAGGAGTTCTGACAGAGTTCAATCAGCAAAAGAGACGTCTGAAGGGCTCTTCTTCAAGCAAGCTTTCAGCAGATGATGTCCAGAGATTAAAGGGAAACTCTTCTCTGATGTTAAGACTTCTTGATGTTACTGGAGTTCCTCTCTTGATGTTTCAAAACAAAAGCCATCAATAGTTTCCTTGACAGCATATTTTATTAGCCCTTTAGGGGGTGTCATGGAGCCGGCCCCTAGGGCAGGGCTGGGGATGGAGAGCAGGAGGCGGATGAACCTTTATTTTACACTATCACCGCCCAATTCCAAATTATGAAATGTAGCTGATATTGTACTCAGGTTAATGACTTTCGGGTGACTGCTGGGTCACCTGGATCATTACCTACCAGATCTGCTTGTGTTTATATACTTGTCCAATGGTGACAGATGAGTGTCTGGTGACATGCCTTTAATTAGGGACAGCTATAAAAGGCTTAGAGGTGATTTGGGACTCACTTGTGCTGGGGAGCAATAAAGATCACAGGCCAAATAAGCAGATCTCTGTTATGTGGAATGTGGAGGGACCTGGCAAATGACTAAATTAAGGCCTGCATTTGCTCTGAACTTGGGGACAAGAGAATGCTATTTTTAATATTCAGACTCAAACCCCATTATCGTCACACCGGTATCTTCTGGGCAATCACGCGATGAGAGGGATTCTTCCACTTATCCTTTAGCATCAGTGGAGGTCGTCCTCAGTGCTGTAGGTAAAGACACTCCCATTCTGACATGCATTCTATACAGCATTCTCCTGCAAGCCCAAGCTGAATGATAAACTACTCCCAGGAGTTGTATCAATGACAAAAGGGTTGTGTTCATGACAGCCTGGACTCACAGGAAATGAGCTGCATGATGCTGGATGTCATTAATTCTGGGAGGGGACCAGCTGTCAATTGTGGAGGTGGATGTGTAGGAGAATGCAGGAGCCTGGATAAGGTGAGTAGTTATATTTTAACCTTATTTTGTGTTAACCAGGTAAAATCCTAAAGGTGGCCTATAAATGGGCTTTAAAGCCTAAATCTAGCTATTTTTTTGCTTTTATTTCTGTCTGAGACTCCCTAGAGAGATTTCCTCTCACTTCCTGTACCGGAGATGCCTGTATATGAAATAGGGTATGTGGTTGTTACTGTGACAGAAAGGCTGAGACAGCATTAAAAACATTGTCAAAAGTTTTAACCCTTATTTACTCTAATGTTTGCAGGCAGCAAAGAACACAGCATCTGCCTAAGAAATCTATTCCACCGTCAGTCATTGCTAAGTTAGCTTCTTTAATTTTTTGCAATGTTTAGGAATTAAAACATTTTCATTTTATATGTTATCATCTAAAGCAGGGGTTCTTAACCAAGGTTATCCATACCTCTGGGGGTATGGGAACTAAATGAAGGGATCATGGAACTAAATCTCAGTAGTCAAAAAACTGAAACAGAATTCTCTGCATTATTGAACCAAAAATCAAAGTGGAGAAATTGACTTGATGTGTAAGAGGACATGCAAGTAACATTGTCAGTAACTGTACCATGATTCTACACATTGATTGTACAAAAAACAGCAGCAAACATCTTACTAATTGTAGCTAACTTGTGCATTTGTGATTTTAAATTAATATCACATTCTTATGATTTTCTTTCAGCAGTTCTGTTCCTATCTAGCCACATGTCAAATAAAACCAAGCTATTCAGATCTCTTGAAATCATATTGGTACTTAATAGGACTGGTGACGATGATGATTTTGACAGTCTGGCTATAGGCACACACTCAGCAAAACTGCCCTGTTTGTTTTTAAAAGATGTAAAATGATTAATTTGTTACATTTGATGCAACAGCCCTACTCTCACAGAATAAAGTAAAATCAAATGATACATTTTCTTTCCCATGCATTATTTGGTTATTGCACCGTATAGCCTATGCCTCTAGATAAGGCAGATATTTGTATGTTTATGCTTATGTACATGGCAAGTTAATATTGTGGTTTATAATAATTATGTATGAAATTTAAAAAAAAATCCAGTTACCTGCCAACAATACTTGAACGTTCCTGTCCACATTTATGTTTATATACTTAGAGTATATGCACCACTTCCTGTTTTTCTTCTTAAGTAGTAAATTTAGCATTCACTGAAATTGCAACTAATTTGGTCTCTAATTTTACCTTGCAGCATTGCAAGACCAAATTAGTTTAAAGATGTTAGTGCTTCTAGCTTTAAAAAAAAAGGCCATATTGGTTTGTGACATGGCTGTGTATTAACAAAGCCATTTTCTTTATTATTTATTAAGGGACAAGGCAGGGGCGTAACTAGACATCACAGGGCCCCATAGCAAAAATTTGTAGAGCCCCCCCCCCCAACCCGCACCCCCCTCTGGTGCCTGAACTACTGAGAGGGTGACAGTGGGCGTGTGCAGAGTGGTTGGGCAAT
This sequence comes from Nanorana parkeri, assembly GCF_000935625.1. NCBI lineage: Eukaryota > Metazoa > Chordata > Amphibia > Anura > Dicroglossidae > Nanorana > Nanorana parkeri. Next base: position 102,276 of record NW_017308622.1, on the reverse strand, counting down.
GTGGGTGGGTGTACAGAGTGGGTGGCAGTGCGGGTGGTTGCATAGAGAGGGCGACAGTATCCATCTCCTCCAGCCGGACACAGGCAGGAGATAACTCTGCCCACCCCCGCTCTGCACTGTGACTGGCAGGGGAGAGAATTGCAGATTTAGTGTCCTTAGGTTCCGTGCGACGGTGAAGTTTTTGACTTGCGGCCGCACGGAAAATAAGGACCCCTAAACCTCCCTCCTGCTCCTGACCGGGCCCCCTTCTGGCGCGGGCCCCATAGCGCCCGCATGGGTCGCTATGGCGGTAGTTCCGCCCCTGGGACAAGGGATTTGTAGTTATTCTGTTATGTTTGGGTTGAGGGAGTCTGGACACTGGCAAACAAAACAAAGAAATACATTAAGCCAGCCCCCCTATAACCCTGCCTCTAACCATCATGCCTCAGTTTTTTGCAAGTGTCTAGAAGGTTGGACATCTAAATGTTTACTTTTTATACTCTATAAACAATCTTGGTACTTCATGAATGTTTTTTTCTTCAATCAAGACTTTTATTAAGCTGTCTGAGCTGGTATCTAAACAGCATTTTTTGGATGGACTAATCCCTGACACTGCCTTGGAGCCCATACCAGGACCCTGCTGGACTGAGGATAAAGGCATGCCTTTAATGTAACCTTTGGACACTGGACTCTGCCAGTGGTGCTCTCCAGACTAGTGTACCGTTTTATTTAGCTGCACAGAACTCTCTGGGTTTATAGCCATGGCACTACCTTTACTGTGACCCTGTCTCTCAAGACTCACTCTGTGAGTAGGCCTTTTGATGGGGTGAGGATAAATTGAGTGTCCTTCAGATACTTGGCTCTGTCTGTGGCACTGTCCACACCTTAGTGTACTGTATCAATTAGCCACAGAGCCCTCTCCATTTTCAGAGCAGTGGTGCAGCCTCTGGTGAGGGCTATTTGTTTAAGTAGGCCTCTAAAGGTGGCAGTTCTTCATTGTGGCGCCTTCCAGACCTGTTTGTACTGTGTCAGTTAGAGCAGTCTCCAGCTTTATAACTATGGTACAAACTCTGGTGTAACCCATTTTCTGTTTACTCCATATGGAATTATGCCTCTATAAAAGATTTGCTAAATAGCCTTATATGTGGCATTTGAGCACTGAGCTCTGCAATATTATGCCACAGTCCTGTGTATACTGTGTAAGTTAGCCGCAGAGTGCTCTATAGTTTCAGAGCAGTAGTTCAGTCTTCAGTGTAACCCAGTCTCTGATGTATTCCAGGATATGTTATTGTAACACTCAGCATGGATATCTCGATTTTTTGGATCTCAGCTACGGATATAATCAAGGGTTAATTCCTCCCCAAAGGGTTGCATGAAAACAGCTTTGCCAGTTAATAGTAGTTCAGAGGATTATCTACAGAACTCTTTAGAGAATAGTTACTTCACTTCCTCAGATAACTTTAGGTAAACTTAAATAGTCAATAAGGTAGGAATTAAAATATATACTTGCAGTTCAGAGATACAACAAAGGAAGTCCTTAAAGTAAGGGTGCAATCTTGTATGGTTGATAGCAGGGAGGATCTGTAATAGGTTCCCAGTTTTGCATGGTTGCTGCTGAAGGGTTAACAGCCAGGTACAAGGCAACTTCAGGCTCCAGTGGATTTCATCTTATTATCTACAGAACTCTTTAGAGAATAGTTACTTCACTTCCTCAGATAACTTTAGGTAAACTTAAATAGTCAATAAGGTAGGAATTAAATATATACTTGCAGTTCAGAGATACAACAAAGGAAGTCCTTAAAGTAAGGGTGCAATCTTGTATGGTTGATAGCAGGGAGGATCTGTAATAGGTTCCCAGTTTTGCATGGTTGCTGCTGAAGGGTTAACAGCCAGGTACAAGGCAACTTCAGGCTCCAGTGGATTTCATCTGAAGGAAGCATAACAGATACAATTTCTCCCAGATCATTAGGGGTCACTTGTGGTGTGGTATAGATGCCTGCTGTGAAGGAATCAACAGTGGAAGTGGTTAGAAGATCTACTGCCAGAGGAGGATGGAAAGGATATCTCAGCAGTGTCAGGTAAGATCTGCAGCCAGCAGAGGATGGAAGGGAAACATTCTGTTGTACAGCAGTGGCAACTGCTGTCTTAGGAGCTGCTCAATGGAGAGGTTCAATTGCCAGTGTCCAGCTTCATTGCAAGAACACTGTGCAACTGAATTTTCACGGCTTTAAGCCGACTAGGAGGGAGGTGACATATGACGTCACCAGCGGGGAGGCGTAGCTCCACGCCCAGTCCGTGACACCTGAGAGGTAAGTTCGTTACAGTTATCCTCCAGATGTGACGATAAAATCTGCTAAATGCTCATTAAACTCTATGCTCTACATTATGGTACTTTACACACTTGTATACCACACCTAGTTTACCACAGAGTGCTCCCCAGATCCATAACAGTGTCACAACTTTTGGTGAACTGTTTTCTGTAATATAATTCTATTATGTGTCTTTGGGCCACTGGGCTCTATAATGTGGCACTTTCTATTACCTTGTGTTCTATTTCAGTTAGACTAAAATTACTATTTTGTGAGCTGTGGTCCAACCTTTGGTGTGACCCAGTCTCTTTCTAACTTCTTCCTTGTGATTAAGTTTCTGTCTTTGGATTTACACATTTTGATATGCAACTTTATGCATTAAACTCTGTTCTATATCACTTCTATACTGAGGTAACTGTTCAGGCCTAACATCATCCACTAGCAACTGTGTTGCATCTGCACCCACTCCTTGTTCCTTTCCCTCCCTTCTGCTCAGAAGAAAGCATTTCCCATAGTTCCTGTTGATTGAAGTCCATTCTGTATCACCTGTTCTCTTCCACTGTTCTATTGCCACTGCTTGCCTTCAGTGTCTGATTATCTCCCATTGTCTACAATCATCCTAACCAGCTTCTGCTCTCTGGATTTGTGAGTATGCGCAGACCTGCCTAAATTTGGGTCAGTTGTTTCCACTAACTGGTACAACATGTTTTTTAACATTCAGAAGACCGTCCCGCTGCAGCGGGTAACCTTATTCCATACTCCTCTTTCTGTTTCAGGGAACAATTCACCATTATCCTTTAAAGGATCTGATGTCTGTACCATGGTTCTTGGATCCCCTATTTTAATTGGATGGTCCTCATCAGCAGCTTCTGTAGCTACTGACTATTCCTAAAAACCCTACAGTGTCTACCAGGCACTATTTCCACTTTTGAAGAGGTAGTATTCCATTGATAAGTAATTTCTTGACAAATGGTCCCTACCCATTGTGGACTCTGATTCTTCACCTTAATGTGCATTTCAATTGGTTAAAATAAATGGTGGGTATTAATAAATATCCTATACAAAGTTTAGTATATTCCCTTCTGCACAGAAAAGTACAAGTGGAACCCCACAGAATATGCATATGTAAAAATATAAAAAAAAGAGAGAAAAATAGTAAATCAATTAAAAGTAAATGGATTCTATCTCAGAGTTTAAACCCCTTGGTTTTAGTGTGTTTACATTATCTATTTTGTATCTGCCGTTAACAAACAAGAAGGCACAGTCTCTAGCAACTGTTCATCTACTAGTTTGGAGGAGGGAGGAAGGAGGAGGGCAGAATGATGAGTAGAGAGCAGGGGAGTTGCTTGCCTTGCTGTGCCTGTGTGTTTGCAGAGACAAATACAACTTATTAGCACACCCAAGGGTGACTTTATAGGAACCTTGCAAGGGAAAGGAGCCACCCTAAAGCAGAACATGAGAGCCAGTGGTCAGTGGACATGTTCAAAAATCATGTGGAAAGCTTTCCCAGAAGAGTAGAGGCTCTTATAAGTGCAAAGAAGTGGCCAACACCATATTTATATTCATGGTTGGGGGCTTAAATGTCCATATAGAGCTATATAGGTGTAAGTCAAGTATCCACAAACTTTTGGTAGTGTTTTTTTTAGTGGTACACAGTGATTGTCTTGCTGCTTCTTTCTCACATTGTATATTATCCAGCCAGGTCTGACCAAGTGAAAGTAACGAACTCTAAAGGTGGATAAGAGTTTTAGATCTTAACAATTCTTAAGCAGGGAGGCTACGTCACTGTAATGAGATATAGATCACTACAGTACAAAGAATCTAGATCTGTTTATATAATTCTATAAAGAAAATATGGTCCATCAAGCACTTAAAATACTTGCGAGTTACATAAATAAATATAGGCAAAATATTTTCATTTTTATTTAGATATTTTAACCATTCCCTACTCTATCAGTTAATTTTTGTTATCTCTTTTCCTTTGGGGGGAGATTTACCTCTTCTTCCTGTCACAGAGACACAACAGGAAGTGAGAGAGAATCTCTCCAAAGTGAGGGGAATTTCCTTCTTAGACAGTTGTTATTTGAACATGTTTTCCCTTTAAGATTTCCCCTCACTTCCTGCTCTGGTATCAACTTTAAGTTTTGGAATTTCCATAATTTGGCATCTTGACAAAGACAAATGACAAGGGCCATCAGGACAAACAGAGGCATGGAAACGGCAGACAGCAAACAAATAAAAACTTGACTGGGTTTCTATCTCCTACCCACTCTGTTCAGACCTAAAAAAAGCAAAGTCTGAAGGTTAATGCAAATCACAAATAGAAAGGAAAAAGAGAGACAAGAGAATTAGGAAAGGAAAAATGGGGTGGAGAAATGAGCGCCATTATTTATCCCTGTGTTAACTATCCTCTAGGTTTATCCTGACTTGTAACCTTTTATCCAGCAAGCCTGTAAAATCAATGCACAGTTTGTTATTCTTGGATACCATGGGCAATTTTGACAAATGACTCACTTATATCCATTCTTTATAGGATGAGTCATGTCCCTGTGAGATGCTTCACCAAAATAGGATACAGATATGTATACAGTATATGAAATAATATACCGCTCAGAATGTTTATGGGTAACAGATAAAAATCTTGCTACATACAGTTTATAAAAACTTTGTTCTATAATAACTAAAATAATTTTACTTCTAATATATATTTTCAGACGTTTCCATTAACCGCCTGTCTACGAAAATGACTCAGTTTCAATATTTCAATCATATGGAAAGAAAATTAAGGTATGGTTGGGAATTTTTTCTTATGATTTTTTTCCCCCAGGATGTACCTTTGCTTTTGATGGAGGTGGTAGCATGTGGCATAGCTGAACTATTGTTTTACCAGATCTTTTAGACAATGGAATATTGACAGCATGAATATTGAAAGATAATATAATGTAAAACAGTCAGTTTAGGTTTATGACAAGAATTATGATGAGAATGCTGATCAAACTAGAAATACTGCATGTGTGGTACCAAACATGACTGGACTTTCTAACCAGATTAAACTAAAAAAAAAAAAAAAAAATTAATGCTTATTTTGCTTGCTTAAAAGTGCAGGTCTGACATGTAAATAATTTTAGTGCACTGTTGTGAACAGTGCTTGAAAAAGTCCAGGAAAGGGGAAAGGGGAAAGGGGGGGATGACCAACTCTAGTGACAACACTAATGACTTGAAACATTTTGAAACCCAAGTAGAATGTGTTCAGGCTTTTGTTAATTTTGTTCCCAAAGGCTGCAAAATAAGCCAGACACCCCCCCCCCCCCAATAAAAATCTTTAAATATATTAATAGTAAAAAGATCAGGCATGAGCACGTGGCCCCCTTAGAAGCTAACTTAGAGTTGGTGAATGCGGACAAAGATAAGGCACATCTATTAAATATCTTCTTCAGCTCTGTGTATACAAAGGGAAATAGTGGAGCACAAGTCCATAATGAGGATGTCAGTGCCACAGCCTCAAATGAACCACAATGGCTCAAAACTGATATGGTCCAGAAACAGACTAACTAAAAGATGAATAAATCGAACGGACCAGATGGCTTACACCCACGTGTCCCCCAGAAGTTGAGCTCTCCTATTTCAAAGCCATTGTTTCTTTTTCCAGTTTTTAGAGAATCTTTAAAGACCCACCTAAAAAACACACCTAGAGATAACAACAGTAAACAAGCAGAGAAAGAGAGGCATGAATAGAAGGAAAAGCAAAGAAGGGGAAAGAATTAGTAGCAAAAAAGGAGGAAAAACAAAAAAAACAAAAAACCATACCAGCAAGTAGGCAGTTTAAGTCATGGGTCGAAGCTCCCCAGAATCCATAAACAGGAGCCAGGGTATCCATCTGGCTAAGAAGATGTCAGACCTGTCCAGCTGTTTAGCTATCAACTCCTCCAATCTCATTAGTCAGCACAATTCTGCAGTCCACTCCGCAATTGAAGAAACAACTGGGAAATCTGCCTGACTAACTATGTTACTCTGTAACTATGTAACACAATAGTAGGCACTCTTGTAGTTCTCTTGTGTTGAAACTGCTGCCTTGCTAAATAAATATGGAGGACAAATTTGCTTGGACTTTTTTTTTGGGTGTCCCTGTTTCGTGCTTGGTTTACCACTGTCAATAACAGTTGAGTCTGCCCCCCATACAAATGATATAGCTCAATAGCATGATTACATGCTAAATATTATAAATATGTTATGAGACATTTGCTTACTTGTTTACAATTGAAGCATTCATAAAGTAATCAAAGAAACAAACATCATTTGATTTCCATAATCCTTTTTAATAGAGGATGTAATATGACTGACAAATCTTCCTTCAAGAGCACCACTTTGACATGACCTTCAGATTATTTGGAATTGTAACTTTAAATGGCCTATAAGCTCATAGCACAAGCATGAAGTACAGCTTTATAAGCAGTAAGACAAATATTTCACCCCAGCAACCAAGCTAGACATCACATGGGCTGATGTGCATCCACCCTGCTCTTGTAATCAATCACTGTTATGAACTGTCAATGCAATAAGATGTTCAGCTTTCAATGTAAGCTGCTTAGCTATAAAAAGAAAATCAAGGATTACAACCATAACAGGCAACAGGTTTGACACCTTTATGCTTGTAAACACAATGTAAGACTTGGCTACAATTTTATCTCTCTGAATTAAGAAGCATTTATCAGGAGATGTTTGGTACAAACGATTGTTCACAGAATGTTGCCACAGAGGATAAATAGTGTTTATCATCTCCTGGGTCTTGAATGAAGGTCTGAGCTTTGGTTTTGTTAATGTTAATGGTTTTGGGCACAGGTAAATGGATAGTTGTAGTTGAACAGTAGTTAAAAAGTAATTGCAGAAGCAACATGTTTTCTTTGGGTAGCACAGTGGCATAGTTGTTAGGGCCTTGCAGTACTGGGTATTCCAGGTTCAATTCCTGGCCAGGTCGCTATCTGCAAGGAGTTTGCATGTTCTCTCTGTGCTTGCATGGGTTTTCTCCAGGTTCTCCAGCTTCCTCCCACACTCCAAAGACATGCTAAAAGTTTAATTGGCTCCTGTCTATGTATGCATGTGAGATATAGACCTTAGATTGTAAGCTCCTTGAGGCAGGGGGGGGTGATTTACTAACCTAAACACACACACACACCAGGTGTGTGTGATTTTCACACAGCAAAATGTATTTATCAACCAAAAACTCTCTAAAAGCATATTTCCACTAATGCCATATATGTAAAAATCATGCACATGATGCATATATAATGCTGCTTCACAGTTTAGACAAAAATGGTTAGCTCATGCATTTACATTCCTTGCATTCATCAACGCAAGCAACACAACATAGAGCTAATTTACCCAACATCACCTTGGAATTCCTTCAGGGCTTTGCACAACACACCTGCTGGGTGTGTACACATTACAAAGGTGTTTAGATTACACCCATAGATCATGCTGGGAGGGAACACACTGCAGAGGTGTATACACGTTCGTGGTGTGTTTATAAGGTTAGTAAATCAACCCCAGGGACTCATGTGAATGTGTCACTATGTAAAGCGCTGCGTAAATTGTTGGCGTATATAAATACCAATAATAAATATATACATTTGCATTGTTAACACATTTAAAAAGTCAATTCATGCAAAACTAATATAGTTTAATTTTTGGTAGTAGTTGAAGTGTTAAATCACCTGAATATTTCTTGACAAGAAGTGTTTAATAGTGATGAGCTTGGTGTCAACCCAGTTCGCCTGAGTTCGCTCAAGCCCACTCAAAACTATGACTGACACCCCCCTGCTGCCCCATTAAGATGTGGCAGTGGCATTCCTTGCCCCTTTGTGATTTGTAGCTGTGGGGCCCCTTCTGCAACTGATTGGGCCAGAAAGGGGGTGTTGGTCATAGTTTTAAATGGGCTTGGGCAAACAGTGATCACAAGTTAAAATGGGCTTGGGCAAACTCAAGTGAACTGGGCTTACACCAAACCCCGGGTCATCATTACTGTTGATGTGAGGATATTATCACCATGAATAAGTACATGAATGATAAATATAGTGGTCCATTTAAGGGCATTGCAAAGGAGAAAAGGGCACTCTTTGCATCTGTAAGAACAGTAGATTAATTTCCCCATGTGGAAAGGCTTCTCCAAAGTATTGAGTTGTGGATTTAAGAAACATAATATGGATTAATATCGGATATGCGGATTATTCATTCTTCTTGCATGTTGTTTGCAAATTTTTGTGAGGTCAGGACATTGGAGAGGTTGTTTTGGACCTATAAATATGGAATTTCTGTTTTATGCATGGATGCAGTTCTGAAGAGTGGATAATATATATTATCACACTTTTTAAGTGCGTGAGAGCACTTCATAATTGTAATTGTATATGGCTATACATTACATTTTAAAGTTTTAGGATACTAACGGATTTATTTTAAGAACAATACAAGATATTCCTTTTTATAATTTCTTGCTATCTTCATAATGGTGCACTAATATTAATATTCTTTACAATTTTAATTTAGGCGGGTTATTCACTTGGGCACAAGCTACTTTAGATGTTGGTTTGAACACTAGTGCAAAAGTTCTAGCCAGCCCAGTTGATTGTTTAAAAAACCTGGATGGATTCTGAAATGCACAGAATATAACTGGCTATTGTCAATCAAGGGACTATAAAATTGGCTTAGGGGATCAGGAATGATTTTTTTCCCCATTGGAGCAGATTCGGGTTGTGAATATGAGGCTTTTCAATTTATTTTTTTCCATAGGTTCAGCTTGATGGACTGATTATGTAACTTTGTAACTTGTCTCTTGAGGAATCTATTGGTGCACTTTAATTTCTGGATCTGCATACCTGTTGTGGCCATTGTGCTCCCATTTGCATTATTTATTTAGTTTAGCAGTCTCCACCTATAACTAACATGTTTTTCAGTGGGCTGAAAGCATGAGAAATGTATTTTCAAATGCTTTAATTTTAATTAAATACAGTGAACTGTAGTTAGGTGTAATTAGATTAGTATTTTTTTCTGATTGTGAAGTGCCTTGAGTAGCAATAGGGGTCCATAAATAAATGTTCACTACTGAAAGAGCTTTAACCTGAGTGTGCTTGGTTACTGCAGGTAACCAGTTTGCTAAATTCAAGGTTGGGGATTTTTTTTTTTTTTAATGGTTTGTAGCTCTACAACCTATCCTATGCCTTTTAGATATACTGAATGTTTAACTTTCAAGATATCTTACACTTTCATATTACTAATGTGTATGTAAACCCTAACAATGGACTTCATTTTATTTGCTCCCGCTTGATTTGCTAAATATCCTATGGAAAGTGATATGTTATATCTGTTTGATAAGTGCAAGAAATGCCTGTTGATCCTACCAAAAAGTGCAGTCCTGTGTACTCTGTAGTGTTATCTCAAGAATTGTCATCGCCCTGCCTAGTTTATATCTGTGAACTACAGAGCACATCTGAGGAATTAAATGTATGTACACCAACGCTAGAAGTCTGGCAAATAAATTAGAAGAGCTTGAAATTAGACTAATCGAAGAGGACTTCGACATAGTGGGTATAGCGGAAAAATGGCTTTACTATAGGCCGGTCAGTCTAACATCGGTAGTTTGTAAACTGCTAGAGGGTATAATAAAGGATTATCTGGTAGAATTTGTTACGGTACTACACAAGCGCTTGCTACACAAGCTGAGAGCAATGGGCATAGATGAGGTGGTGTGTACTTGGATAGAGAACTGGCTACGGGAACACGTCCAGAGGGTATCTGTAAATGGCACCTTTTCAGAGTTGGCTAGTGTAATGAGCGGTGTGCCTCAGGGTTCTGTGCTGGGTCCCATATTGTTCAACTTATTTATTAATGACATCGGGGAGGGTGTTAACAGCGATATTTCCGTGTTTGCGGATGACACCAAAATTGGGAGGGTAATAGACACGGACTTAGACACTATAACATTACAGGAGGACCTGGATAAATTAGGGGAGTGGGCAACAATGTGGCAGATGAGATTTATTGTCGATAAATGCAAAGTAATGCACTTTGGAATTAAAAATAAACAAATGTAATATATTCCCAATCACTTACACTTTTCTCAGCCTCTCCTTATGGATTCATGTTGCTACTTCAACATCCATGAAGGGAGGATGGAGAGCACAGGGAGCAAGTACTATAGTAGTCAACATAAACTGGGTCCCTCATAGAGCATATGTGCACTCATCCCTAGTGCCACAGTAATATGTTTCATGCATGCAACCTCACAGATTGGAGCATACATGCAAGGGTGTCTCCACCAGCCTCCTCAAGGCACTGGAGACACCTAAGAACACTAAAGTGGGGGCAGAGATCCCAGTACCGGCAGGTATGCCTATTATGATAAGGTTGGAAAAAGAAAGGCAGCGTACAAGGTAGGTAAAGACATCTGCAAATGAAATGTAAATACTGGGGATTCACGGATACCAATACCAGTATTGGTGCCGATATCAAGTATTTAGGCGAGTACACGTACTCACCCAAGCGCTCCCGATACTGGAACTTCCGGTATCAGGAAGCTGGGTGGCGAGGCATTACATGCTGCAGGGCTTCCTGATTTGCTGGGAAGCCGACTCCATCCTCCCTCCTCACCAGGGAGCATGGAGCTGGCTTCCCGGCCATTTAGGAAGCCAGGGTGTGGGTAATGTCTTGTCCCCCGGCTTTCTTATTGGCCAGGAAGCCGGCCTCATGCTCCTTCAACACTTGACAAGCATGGCAAGGTAGCATGGAACCAGCTTTCTGGCCAATCAGGATGCCGGGCAGTGTGTAATGACCTGATTGGCCTGAAAGCTGGCTCCATGCTTCCTCATCACCTGGTGATGAGGGTTCATGGAAACGGCTTCCCGGCTAATCGGGAAGCTGGGCGGCAAGTCATTACATGCTGCCTGACTTCCTTAATTGGACTTCCGGTATCGGTATTTGGTATCGGTGATTACCGAAAAACAAATATCCGTACTTGATACCGAAAATCCGGAATCATCGCATCCCTAGTAAATACACGTGTTAAAGCAAAGCGTGGGATATGTGTAGTAACTCATTAGGCATGATTAATAATATAATTTCCAAAAATTCGAAACATTCTGTAACAGCCCATAGTGGGAAATTCGCAAGTCCACTATAAAAATCAATCAAATGGTAGATCTTGGTAAATCATCAGTAGGATGAATTTCAAGAAATCTGTACATGTTACTCCAATTCTTAGAGAACAACTCTCAACAATTTTCCAGCCATGGATGAGTTTGGGTATGAGATGGAATAGGCTTCCCTAAAAAGTTTTCAGGGATCACCTACAGGCAGACTGAGTAGGAGATAGCCAGATAGGTTTTGTTAGGGTGTTCCAGAGGATGAGATAGGCTCTGGAGAAGTCCTGGAGGCAAACAAGGGAGGAGGTGATGAGGGAGCTAGAGGGCAAGAGTTCTTGGGAGGAGTGGAGAGGACACTTTGGGTGATATTTTGAGATGAGTTTGGAGATGTAGCCAGGGGCAGAGTTGTGGATGGCTTTGAATGAAGTTGTTAGTATTTGAAATTTTAGCCAGCCGAGGGTTTGACAGAGATGGGTGGCAGCCATTGCATGGTTAGTAATGTGGATGAGTCTAGCAGAATTCATGGTAGACTGAAGGAGGATAGTCTGTGTAGAGGTAGGCCAATGAGAAGGGAATTGCAGTAGCCGAAGTGAGAGATGATGAGACAGTGAGTAAATAGCTTTGTGGTGTCAGTAGCTTTCAGTGAAATAATACTCTGATTTTGATGTATTGATTAAAACTTCAAACAGATCACTGCGCTTATCAAAGTGAGCACATATAAAAAAACAATTGTGAAATATATGATTTAATATCTTGTACTAAATGTCAATAATTCTCATTTCAACAGATATAATAATAGTAATAATAATAAAATCATCAAATAATTTGTTAAAAATCCCAACGTGAAATAAGTAGAATAACTGTGTATAAAGTTCCATATATAAAAAATACTAAAAAAAGGTGCAATCTTCCAATCCACCAATTAGAATACGTAGATATAGTCCACAAAAAATAGTGTCAATCTTCCAGAAAACCCCAAAACATTTCAAATGTGCAGAAAATCTTCCAACGCCATTATACACGTTTGTCGGTACGCTCTGCCCACCCTTGACGCGTTTTGTAACATCCAACTTTTTCGAAAGGGAATAGCGTGGATACCGACAATCACCTAGACTCTGGTATTTATACAACCACTCATTGTAATACTTATTTCCACCACCAGATGTCTCCATAGCAATTACCACATAGGTGTATCTTGTCCAGAGGAAGAAATTACACAGCGATTCCTTTCCCGCCCTATGATAAGAATCAATATCACTAGCCTATATAAATGATAAAAACCATAATACAATAACTTACCTTAAAAAAAAGGTAAAAATAGAGATGAATTATAATCAATATCTTATGTAAATACTATGATGAAGGATGAAAATAATTGATAATAATGATTATGGTATCAGCTTCACTAAAAATTATAATACAAGAGAGATACAATTTCTGGATTTATATATCTTTATACAGGATGATAAAATAGCCACTTGGACTTTCTTCAAGACCACAGACAGAAATGGCTGTAGCCGGTGAACAGCTAACAAGAATAAGAAGAAATTGTACTATAGATATGGATTACGAAAATCAGGCTTCTGTAATTAAGGAGAGATTTATGGAGAAGGGTAACAAGAAAGAAGAATTGGAGGCGGTAGAAAGGAAATTAATGACAAATAATAGGGATGCATATTTGGGACCCAAAATAAAAACTAAGAATTTTTTATAGCCTTTATTACAGAATAAACAGCGCCATACAGGGAGTTAGAAAACATTTTAAGGAAACACGGGTATATTTTAAAAAGATAAAACCATTGGACCTGTAATCCATGGAAAACTGAATGCTATTTATAAAAAAAGTTGCAACGCTGAGAAATAAAATCGCCCAAAATGTGGTGGATCCCCAGAGGAAACAATTAAAGTGACATTAAACCCTCAGATTTTTTAACATAAACCAATACTGTAATGTGTGCCTCACTGTAATCCATGGTTGTTTCCCTTCTCTTTGCTGCTCTTCCTTTTAAATCCTCATGTCTTCTCATGCTTGGGGAGAACTTCTCTTTTCAGCTCAGGGCCTCTTCCTGTAGTGCTGGCTCAGGTTACAAGCCTATAGAAACTAATACACAGACACCGTGTATCCATTCCTGAGACAAGGCAGTCTGCTGCAAAACAGAAGTTCTGCAGAGCATGAGAACAGATACAGATTTAAAAGGAAGAGCAGCAAAGAGAAGGGAAACAACCATGGATTACAGTAAGCCACACATTACAGTATTGTTTTATGTTAAAAAAATCTGAGGGTTTAATGTCACTTTAACCCTCTTTAGTGGAGCTGTTTTTTATCCATGTAAAAGATGCACTGACTGCTTATTAGGGGGATGTAAAAAGAAAACTGTGCAATTCAGATCCAATTTTAATCAGAAAGAATATGAGATTAAACAATGTATATCTTGTAATACCACACATGTTATTGTCAGGGATACCGGCACAGGTGACCCCACACCTCCGCAGGTACCCACACAGGCAGACCAAACACGTGTGACCACACGGACAAGGCAAGTATGTTACACGGACCAGGCAAGGATGTTAGATATGTATAGTTTGTTTAATATACACCTTAGACTAATAGCCACAACCAACAACAAGGCTCAGGACAGCAAACAAAAGACACATGAAACAGGACTACAAACGGGGTTCAGGACTTACAGGTAACAGGGTTCAAAACATTATTCAGGACTCACAGGTGACAAGGTTAAAAACAGGATTCTGGGTTCAGGACAAACGCGAAACAGGAAACAACACTGAGCCATTATCCTGACTGCAGGGAGGGTTTAAATACCCTCCCACGAAGCACCAGGTGATGGCTAAGTGCTGGGAGACACCCGCAGGTGAGCACTGGAAGTGCAGGGCTAGCTCCAGCGCCACCTGGAGGCGCTCTGGATCCTAACAGTTATGTACTTGTTAGAATGTCCTTGAGGGTTACAATATGTGGGGAGAACAACACATCAACCTAAAATCAGAATCCACAACACATTAGAAATATAAGAAATGGTATTAATAAACATAGCATATCCAGACATTTTAAAACACATCATAATAAGGAAATCCACTGTTTTAATATTCTGTGGCATAGATAGGATTATTAAACCCTGGAGATCTAAAGAGTCACGTTTCACAGAAAGAGACCAAATGGTTGTATGCATTAGAAATGTTAAAGGAGAACTATGGGGGTCAGTGTTTTTCCCCATAGTTCTCCTTAGGGTAACGGGTGGACACAAACTAGCGTCCTCCCGTTACCCTAAGCTCAGTATATACTGAGACGCCGCACCTGGAGCGGATCCCGACGTAGATGACAGGATCCGCCCAGCTGCGTGAGCGACAGCTGGCTCTGCCTATCTAGAGGCAGAGCCAGCTGTACTCGCCCCCTCCCCCGTCCGTTCTGCCAGTCAGCGCTGGCAGATCGGAGCGGGGAGAGGGGAATCCAGCCCCTCCTTCACGGCAGAGAGCCGTGACAGGATCGAGAGGTGAGGGACCCCGGTATGTGTTCCCTCACCTCCCGATCTACTGAGCCGACCTGTAACAGTCTCATTGTCACAGGTCGGCTTAGAACTATGAGGTGAGTGGAAATCACTCATCTCATAGTTCTCCTTTAACCCCCAAAGGTTTAAAAGTGGACATAGACCTTACCTGTTTTATCAGTAATGACTAAGGGGTCTATTTAGGAATACACATCTGGTGAATGGTATATTTTGGATCTATATGCAATTAATTAATTTATTAATTCATTGATAGATGTAATATCCAGTTTTCTAGGAATATATTGATTATTAATTATCATGGCTACTAGGAATTCATCCTTCATCATAGTATTTATATAAGATATTGATTATAATGATTCTCTATTTTTGCCTCCTTTTTATGTAAGTTATTGTATTATGGCTATTATAATTTATAAAGGCTAGTGATATTGATTCTTATCATAGTTTGGGTAAGGAATCGCTGTGTAATTTCTTCCTCTGGACAAGATACACCTATGTGGTAATTGCTATAGAGACATCTGCTGGTGGAAATTAGTATGACAATGAGTGGTTGTATAAATACCAGTAACTAGGTGATTGTTAGTATGCACGCTATTGCCTTTGAAAAAAGTCTGGGCACACTTTTGCTAATATATATATAATTTTTCCTGATGCCTATACATGGCAGCATACCTGTGGTTGAAACTCCACCCACCTTCAACCCCCAGGGCCAATAACTATAAATGAAATGACCCTACCCTGAGACCTCTTTCTTGTTCTATGTCCCAAGACCTGCAGGACCATGTGATTTCTCTTACTATAAGC
>NW_017308622.1:72669-81498 GCF_000935625.1 Nanorana parkeri | reverse complement strand
GAGGGAACCCGGTATGTGTTCCCTCACCTCCCGATCTACTGAGCCGACCTGTAACAGTCTCATTGTCACAGGTCGGCTTAGAACTATGAGGTGAGTGGAAATCACTCATCTCATAGTTCTCCTTTAACCCCCAAAGGTTTAAAAGTGGACATAGACCTTACCTGTTTTATCAGTAATGACTAAGGGGTCTATTTAGGAATACACATCTGGTGAATGGTATATTTTGGATCTATATGCAATTAATTAATTTATTAATTCATTGATAGATGTAATATCCAGTTTTCTAGGAATATATTGATTATTAATTATCATGGCTACTAGGAATTCATCCTTCATCATAGTATTTATATAAGATATTGATTATAATGATTCTCTATTTTTGCCTCCTTTTTATGTAAGTTATTGTATTATGGCTATTATAATTTATAAAGGCTAGTGATATTGATTCTTATCATAGTTTGGGTAAGGAATCGCTGTGTAATTTCTTCCTCTGGACAAGATACACCTATGTGGTAATTGCTATAGAGACATCTGCTGGTGGAAATTAGTATGACAATGAGTGGTTGTATAAATACCAGTAACTAGGTGATTGTTAGTATGCACGCTATTGCCTTTGAAAAAAGTCTGGGCACACTTTTGCTAATATATATATAATTTTTCCTGATGCCTATACATGGCAGCATACCTGTGGTTGAAACTCCACCCACCTTCAACCCCCAGGGCCAATAACTATAAATGAAATGACCCTACCCTGAGACCTCTTTCTTGTTCTATGTTTTCATTTTTTTAAATTTTTTTTGTTTTTACTGTTGGGGGGGCTTCGGGGAAATATCAGGGGTCTAAACAGACCCATGACATTTCACTTTTGAAATAGAAAACGAAATTGAGGACACAATAATTTACATGAATGGAAAGCACTCAGTTCAGAGGCTTCCTATTCATTTACAAACTGGGGATAGTAAAACATTTACTATCAACCAGTTATCGATGGGTAGAAGCCTCCGTACTAAGTGTTTCTCCTCATTCAGAAACTCATGAATGAACAGGAAGTTATGTAAAGGATCGACGTATGGCATGCTGACGTGGCAAGCTGCAAGCAGACGCGTTCTGCCGTATGCCATATGTCGGTGGCAGCGAAAGGGTTAAACCGTGGGTGGCTGATCCAATGTCCAAACAGACTCGGTGTTGTATACCCTTTGATGGTAAGGCTCTTTTTGGAGAAAAGCTAGACTCAGCAATCAGCAGAGTTACAGACAAAAAAGTGGCTATATCCCTCAAGATAAAACTCTGAAAAGAAGATTTTTCTCCAGGACGTCTTTTCCTCAGAGGTCCAAAGATGCAAAAATCCTATCGGCCAGGAAAAGAGTTTAAACGTGACTGGAAAGGCTCCCAAGCAACATTTCTGAGGGCAGCAAAATGACCAGCCAAACACTGGAGCAGACAAAATCCTTTTGACGGCTAGTCAGCTCAAGTCTGACTAGCCATCAAGATCCTTCATCAGTATGTACAAACGTTATTAGAACACTGGGTGATTTTTCCGGTCCTGGATTCCCAGAACTTTACCGGATTTTATTCTCCAATATTCATGGTCAAAAAGAAGTCAGGAGGTTGGAGGCTGGTTCTCGATCTAAAGAAGTTGAACCGTTCAATTTCCCTCTAGAGGTTCAAAATGGATTCCTTGAACTCAGTAGTTGTAGCATCTGTAGGATGCTGTAGGATGCCTATCTGCACATACCCATCCGTACAGACTTTCAACAGCATCTCAGGTTTCAGGTGGGGGAGCAACACCTGCAGTTTCAAAGTCTGCCTTTCGGCCTTTCAACCTCCTCCTGAACATTTACTAAAGGTGCTGATGTCAGTTCTAGCGCCTTTGAGGCTCCAAGGTATTCGAGTTCTGCATTATCTCAACAATATACTTCTGCTTGCCCAGGACAAGAATACTTTATTAACTCATCAAAAACTCATGCTAGAAGTCCTGCAAAAGTTCTGTTGGCTCGTGAACTGGGTGAATAGTCAGTTAATTCCAACTCAGGAGATGGAATACCTTGGTGCATTTTTTTAATACAGTCGATTGCATGGTGTCTCTGCCACCAGAAAACAAAGCAAATTTTAAAGAATCGGGTGGCCATAGCCCTGGCGAACAGATGGATGAGAATGGCCGAATGTCTCAAAATAGTATGGACCTTAGCCTCCTGTATCCCGATGCAATGAGCAAAGTGGCATTTGAGACTATTCCAACTTGCCTTTTCCGCCAATGGAGGTTGTCATCTCTGACACAGTCTATAGTGATCACTAACCAAATGAAGCAGAGTCTCTGGTGGTGAACAAGGGACTAGAATCTATCAAAGGCATGGAGGCTGGGGCCCACCTCCTGGACCATTGATACTTCAGTCATTTAGGTTGGGGCTTTCATTCTGGGGGGAACAATGGTCCTGGGCAGGTTGAATTTCAAGAACTTCGGGCAGCCTGGGTCTTGTAGCTATTTACCAGAAGGAGGTCTCAGGGTAGGGTCATTTAATTTATAGAGTTACTGGTCCTGGGGGTTGAAGGTGGGCGTAGCTTCAACCACAGGAATACTGCAATGTACAGGCACCAGGAAAGGAAAATTACGGAAAGGTAAGTATTCAATTTTCCGTAATATATACTGTAATTTCACAAATTTTTGTGAATTTAAGTTTTACCCTTTATCCTTTAATGATTTTCAGTACATCAATAAGTGGATTAAAATGTGTATTCTTTTCCATATTTGGTGGACCTGTCCAGTGGCTAGATGTTTATGGATCAGGGTTTACAAGCTAATTTGGTCCTTGATCTCCGTGGACCTGCCTAGGGATTCCTATGCTGCCCTTTTTGAATAGGCCAATCACTCATCTGCCCTGTAGAAAATGCATACTAATTATCCATATCTTTATGGCCACTAAATTGATTATAGCAAAATCTTGGAAATCTCCCACACTGAGCTTTAAAGTGGTCAAACAGAAAATACAGAGGATAATGGTTAACGCAAAATGAATGGCCATTTTGAATGATACTCACCCTCGCTTTCTTAGGGTTTGGCGTCTGTGGATTTCTTATTTTCAACCTTCTCGCTTTGATCAGCATTATTGCTGATTTGATTTTAATGGTTTATTGTACTATATTTGGCTCCCCCTGCGACTCTCCCAACTAATCCAGGAAGTTCCTCTTTCTTTCTTTTCTGCCCTTTACCCCTCCTGTATCTGAATTTCTTGACACTTGTTACATTTTGTTGAGTTGCCTTCATTGTTTTTTCTCTATTGCTTAGTTCCTATGGTGTCTTATCTTTAGCCCTTGGTTATTATGGTCAATTTTATCATTTGTGCCACATGAGGCTATGCACCATTGATCTCTGCATTTTCTTTATACTGGATTGTATGTTTATTATCCCGTTTATTATTCTTTCTAATACATTTTTGTTAAAAAAAATGTGTATTCATATCTGCCTTGAGTTCATTTGCAAACATTCTGCTTCCCTCTTAAAAAAAGCATCACGTAATAGGGGGATAAGAATTAGATTCACAAAATGTTCTATGGTAGCCTTGTACACATGAGAGAAAATCTTTCAGAAGCATATAGACCTTTATTAAGAGAATGAGCAATTGAGAATGTGCAGTTACACCGGTGGGCTTATTCAGTAAGGTAGTACAAAAATCAGTGAGCTTATGCAAAGTGTAGATAAACTGGCAATAGACATGAGATGATTGTCATGCAATCCAGCCAGTTTTATCCAGGTCTCGCCTGTCAGCACACATCACTAGCCAATCAATTTGTGGGTATAGGGTGTTGATCAGATAGATTAAAACAGATTATCTGCTCACTATTGTTTACAGATCTACAAGCCTGTACCAGAACTTTTTGTTTCATCCTCCAAAGTCCATAAACATGCATGCTTGGGCCACCTGAATACGCATGCTTGTGTCAAAAAGAAAAAAAAAATCTACTGACAGTCATGATCTAAATCATGTAGATTATATAAATGTCATATATATATAGTCAGATCCATTAGAAGAGGGTTTCTAACTGGCTGCTATGCTTAACATTTTGCGGATCACCAATGTGCACTTGCTGTTAGTGTCCACTCAGTAATGATCTTTGATTATTTTAAGAGTAAGAGGAAATCTGACCAAATTGTTACTATGGGTAACATCATTGCACATAATTGCACTTGTAACATTATTATTAGATAAAGATCACATTTTACCAGCTATTGGTATACGATTATCTATAAATGATATGGTCTGTTGGGCGCGGTCTCACTTTCTACCATGATATTATGACTGTCAGAATGTATAAGGATCATCTAATCTCAGGATCACAGGGCTCATGCCTATAGACAGAAATACTGCTAATGTGCATTCGTGTCGTGCCAGGTTCTGACACTGCCTGCTACAAGAAAAGGACAAGAGATAGCAGAATGAATGATAGGACAGCTGATCCTCCCAACAACTGACTGTGCCTGAGGCAGTTACATGCGTTCAGATAGCTGAGGTGAATTTCAGACAATGCAAAGTGCATGCCTGCTCTGTGTGTAGTCCTCTGGGCAATAGTGACAGCTGCCTATCCATGCCTATCATCTGTTCAGATCCTTAGCTCTGGCTGCATGTTATGTGCTTCCATTGTGATATGTCTCACATCCCAAAAAAGGCTTAACTGACAGGGGGAGAGAAAATAAATAATTTACTATGGATGATGTGTTTATTTTGCATGTGTTATAAACAGCTAATTAACAGGAGAGTAGATGTGATAGGAAATATGCAACACAACATAAGCTACCTCATCTTAAAATCTTACAGGAAAAATGATCAGTACTCTACATCAGAGCTCTCTTATTGCCTTTAACCTTTCTAGGACCCAGGATTAGAATATTGTGAATCCCCAAATGCAGCAAGGTCATGGGAAAATTACAATCAAAGTTAGCGGTTTTGGTTTTCTTTTTAAACAAAACCTCATTATCTGCTTCACTGTCTAACAAATAAAAAATGTATCTGTATAGATATACAGATACATTTCTATACACATAGAAATATTGTTACATCCAATTGGTTAAATACTGTTTATTGTTATTACATAAGTTATGAATATTTGCTGAAAAGACAAGATCACAAGTATGAGTAGGTGGCATGAGGCTTTTCTGCAGCAGTACTGAGCTTACTCTCCAAGATAGGGATAAACATTAAAGCCCAATTGGGCCCTCTTAGTTTATTGCTGCAATGCAGTCAGATACAGTAATCAATATACAATATGTCTGTGAAGGTTCTTATTCATCCAGGTCTTGGTATATTTGTAAAAAAAAAAAAAAGGCAACTGGACTTGCTGTATTTTTCTTGTAGACGGTTTGCTGGCGATCGATTCAGAATGACTCGTACAAAAAATTATCTGGAAATAAATATGGTAAATGTTGCTCCATTCAACCTAATCTGTTTATCATAACCAGCATGGGGTCAGAGACCTTATGGAGGTAAGGTGTTGATTGCATTTGCATGATTGGAGCTAGCAGGTGTTATTAACCCACCTAGAGAGAGGTGTTAAAACAGCATTGTATGTGGCAGACAATAGATGCCTCACCCCTCCGCTTCTATTCAAGCTTGGCTTCCCTTTTTTTACATTAACGGCCTATTTTACACCTCTTTTACACCAGTCCTCCGCCCTGCCCAGCATGCGTACTTGACTGTCTTCAAAGGAGTGACCTTTTACCTTTAGATGTAAGTACACTGCTGAATCCTGACCCTCCTGAATCCTGACACAGCACAGAAGAGCCAAACCCTTTGTTCAGGATTCAGCAGTGTACCTACATCTAAAGGAAAAAGGTTGATTTGGGTAAATTGTTCAGGTATTGTAAATTGTTGAATGTCAATTATTCAGATTACGGCTTAGGCACAATTACCAATTCAAATCGTTCCCTATACCATAGCAAATCTGCTCCTTTTTAAGCATCTTATGGAGGTTTTCCCTGGGTGTGTTAAAGAGATATTCAGCTACTAGGTGACCAAGAACATATTGATAGGATGTATATCCTCCAGTACACCTAGGAAATCCCTAAAGAAGAGCTTGATTGTATTTCTGGGAAAAGCCTGCTACCTACATAACCCTCAGCTGGAAGAGACAACTGGAAATTCTGATGGTGAAACAATGATCCATCAATAGACTGCTTTGGTATACCATATGCATCATTTCAGAAATTTTAATGTTCTGCATTACCTTGTTCCGGTGACCTTTCATTTATCTGTATTGCTCTATCTGTATCTGTCAAGCTGCCTTTCTAATATAACCATGCTTATATACTTTTATATGCATGTTTCAAAACTATATGACAATTTCATTTTTAAAATGTAGAGACTAGGAAGACAGGTGATTGTTCAAGTATAATATTCGAATTAAAATATTTTATCTGGTTCTTGGTACATTTTTCATTATTGAAATATACTGTGAACCTTCCTCTTTGACATGACAACACAGCTTCACAATCCTAACCACATGGTGTCAGCCCTGCTAACTTAATTTCTGATGCATACACAAAGAAACTAGACCTCACAGCTCACAATCAACAGGTATTTGTTTTGCACTTATTGAATAGATATAACAAATCACTTTCAATTGGCTATTTAGCAGACCACAAGGGGAGCAAAAAAAATAAATAATTGTTAGGGTTTACATACACTTTATTAATTTATTATTAAGATATCTTGAAAATTATACATAACTTCTAAATGAAACCTGTGATACTTTGGTTTTTCTTAAATTGTTTTTAAGCTGTAAATTAGAATGTACACTTTACCTGCTACAATCTGCCACAGGTGCCCCTGCTGCAATCCTCCACATGTGCACTTGCGGCAATCTGCCACATCTGTCCCTACCTGCTGCGATCTTCCACATCTGCCCTGCTGTGATCCTCCAGATTGGCTCCTGCTGCAATCTGCCACATCTGCCCCTGCTTGCTGCGATCTGCCACATCCGCCTCTGCCTGTGATCTGCCACATCTGCCCCTGCTTGCTGCGATCTGCCACATCCGCCTCTGCCTGTGATCTGCCACATCTGCCCCTGCTTGCTGCGATCTGCCACATCCGCCCCTGCCTGTGATCTCAGCTGCCAATGGGATGTGCGTGATCCCTTGTGTGTTTCTGTACCTTTAAGGAGGTGGGGCGTCCTCCTGACAAGCCTGCACCCAATTTGATATCTTCTGCCCCATGTGCTCCAAGATGGAGACTCTCATAGTTTAGAGTTAGGACCGCACTATAAGAGGTGCCTTGGCGCGGCAGTGCGGCTTACACATCCTTTGCAGAAGACGTGTATCCAAACCTCTGTCATTGTCCTTAGTGGTGAGACAAGTTGTTTTACATGCTAGTTTGTGAGTGTGCCATGATGCCTTTCTACTGTTCTACTGCCTGTGATCTGCCACATCTGACCCTGCCTGTGATCTGCCATACTTGCCACTGCCTGCTGCCATCTGCCCCTACCTGCTGCAATCAGCTCTTGCTGCAATCTGCCACATCTGTCCCTGCCTGCTGCGATCTGCCACATCTGCCCTGCTGCGATCCTCCACATCTGCCCCTACTGCAATCTGCCACATTTGTCCCTGCTTGCTGTGATCTGCCACATCTGCCCTGCTGTGATCCTCTACATCTGCCCCTGATGCAATCTGCCACATCTGTTCCTGCCTGCTACGATCCACAATATCTGTCACTGCCTGCTGTTATCTGCCATGCCTGCCCCTGCCTGTGATCTGACACATCTGACCTTGCCTGCTGCGATCTGCCCCTACCTGCTGCGATCTGCCCCTACCTGCTGCAATCTGCCACATCTGCCCCTGTTGCGATCCTCCACAACTGACCTTGCTGCGGACCTCCACATCTGCCCCTGCTGTGATCCTCCACATCTGCCCATGCTTTGATCCTCCACATCTGCGCATGCTGTGATCTTCTGCATCTGCCCTGCTGCGATCTTTTGCATCTGTCCCTGCAGTGACCGTCCACATCTGCCCCTGCTGAGACCCTCCCCATCTGCCCCTGCTGCACAGAAATGCACGTTTACTTGTGTAGGCATAAATCCTTGCGCCAGCCCTGGAGCCAGGGAAAGGCAAATCAAAGCAAAAATATTGGTGACGTTTGTGGAGGAAAAAACAAGGACATAAGGCCTTAATTTGTTCTAATCTACAGAATAGATCACACTGGGGTCTATTCACGAAGCTGCTGAAGGATCTGGCGGTAGCTTCGGCCGATCCTTCGGCTAGCTTCGGCCCCAGGACCCCTTCGGTTCAGTAGAACCGAAGGGGTGCTGTACGGGCTATTCACTATAGCCCGTACAGCTCCCGAACATGGGCGAGCGGCTCAGTCGAGCCGAACTCATATGCATAGACTCGGCTGAGCCGTGCTGAAAGCCGAAGCTGGCCGAGCGGCCGGCCAATGGCTGGCCGACAGCCTGCTTCTGACAGCTGGGCGGAGCCAGCCGTGATGTTACGGCTGGCTCCGGCCACTTGCAGAGCGATCAGCGTCCCTGGTTACCTGCTAACCAGGGACACTGATCTCCAAACAGTTAACTCTCCCTGGCGCCCTGGGAGTCTCCTGCTCCCGGCCGCCAAGGAGAGAAATACTGCTGTGTCTTTTCTTTCTTTATTCTGACACAAACGATGTCAGAATAGAAAAAAAAAATGTTTCCCATTGAAATGCATTGGTACATTACTATTGGCTATTTCAATTTGCAATAGCCAATAGTAAACTAGCATTGTCCACCCCCACTGCTGCAGTTCTCCATCAGGTCCATCAGCAGAGGGCGGGTACAATGCTAGTTTACTATTGGCTATTGCAAATTGAAATA
>NW_017308622.1:35614-71677 GCF_000935625.1 Nanorana parkeri | reverse complement strand
AACTCCTTCTGCACTTCGGGTCGGCCCAACATGCTGAGCATGTTGGGCCGACCCGAAGCCACGCGGAGCAAGCGAATGTACGGCTGATTTCAGCCGATGTACGGCTGAAATCAGCCGTACCAGTCTGGAGTGAATAGCTGAACAGTGTTCGGCTCACTTCACTTCAGGTCGGTCATTCACTCGGCTGCCCTCGGCAGCTTAGTGAATAGACCCTACTGTATTCTTCTCCTTTGTCACAATATGGCAAAAATGAGCAGAAAAATTCTTCCAGGTGCAGTTTGTGTCAGTAGTCATGTGGAAGTATCTGAATAGGTTAGAATATGTTAGAAGAGGGTTATATTCAGAGGCACTCTGAAAAAACGGAGACTTTGTAAATAATTGTTGTTCTGATGTAAAATATAACCTTTAGTTTATCTCAAAGTGAAGATTTGTGCTGCATTTATTCTTATTTTGCTGAATGGATTTGTTTTTGAATTCTGAGAAAATAAAAGTTATTGTGGCACATTTTTGCTGCTGGGAAAACCTTGGGGCAATAAAATCTCTAAAAGTGAGGGACTATTGCTGCTGTTCCATCATGGTCTGTGCCAGGGTTAGGCAACCTCGGCACTCCAGCTGTTGTCGAACTACAAGTCCCATGAGGTGTTACAAGACTGACAGCCATAGGCATGACCCCAGAGGTGGATGAATGATGGGATTTGTAGTTACATCACACCTGGAGTGCCAAGGTTGCCTACCCATGGTCTATGCCACGCCATTCTTCTCACCCTCTCTGGCTAGCATTGAAGCATTGTTATATCAACTGAGTCTGCTGCACCCATCTGAGATACCTTAATCCACACTGGGATGCTCATGGAAAAGCTCAAGAAACAACATTGCTCTCTCTACCATTAGGGGTTTGAGCTAATACGTGTTTATTGTGCCAGTTGTGACAATATTTCTTATACTACAGCAATTGAAACTGAGGCCACTGTGCAATCGTTTTGCTTTTAGTTTTACATGTCAACTTTTAAAAGGCAAGCTTTGGTGGGCTAGATCACTGACTACAATAGCATGCAGCCAGTTTTCCCAGCCGTATCTGTCAATGTGTGTCTGGCAACCATCACCAAACTGCTGGGCTGCTCCTCGAGGAGCTATTTTGATTCTGCTACAGGCCCATATTTACCATCTCAGTCACATAAGCATGTAAGAACCAAATTAACTTCAGAGCTGAGTGCTTCACTCTTGTAGTTAGGATGTGTTCTTTCTGCTCTTTTACAGGTCAGAAGGGAACTTTGTCAATGTTATTCACAAAAGGGTGAAGAGTTTGGAGCAGGCAGGAGAAGTGAACAATCTCGGCCAAAGCCAAAGCTGATTTGGAAACATTCTCCAATTCAGCTCACTTTCCAGTTCAGCCTTGTTGTCCTTGATTTTTCACTTCTCCTTCCTTCTCCAAACTCTTCACCCTTTTGTGAATAACCCTGTGTGTGTCAGAAAACTAACCACCTCTACCTGATATTAGCAGTGATGAAGGATAGGTAGTGATGGACTTCCAAAGTTATAACTTAGAAAGACCATTCCTCTACAAAATGTGCTATTAGTTGAGCAATTCTCATTCTTCAGAGAATTAGGTTTTAAGCTGCAAAATTTGTGTTGTATATTTTCTTGTGTGTTCTTTTGCAGGTGGATCTCTGTGGACAGCTGTACTGCAAGGGTTTAATCTGGTATGCTGTCCTGTGATGTGCCACATCATTATTGCTAGTTAGTAGAGTTTCTAGGAACTTAAATGCCGTGTCTTTGTCCTGATTGGCATGTAACTGCAATGTAGAGTTAAAGTAGCTCAATGCTCTTTGTGTCTTCACTTGTGTCTCTTGTCTGTCCTTTCCTTTTGAATTGCCATCATCTTTGGTTTCTTCAGGAAAATTGTGCTTTGTGCTGTGCTCTAGGGGTTTCCCTTTGTTATTCTGCCAGCCTCTGTTAAATTATCCAGGTGCTGTGTCAGAAGCTTGACTAGGGGTAAACTTAGCATATTTGACAGCTGTTCACTGACAACTGAGAAGTTACTGATAGACATGTAAGTTTCACTTCGTTTTGAATTGAAATTCGGGCATTTGGATGCATCCGAATTTCCGAATTCGAATAATCCGAATTGAAATGAATCCAAATTTTTTTTTCTCCGAATTTCCAAACATGCAGTTCTTATGACCAGTAGGGATAAAGATGACCAGTATGCACTAAGATGGCTAGTACAGACTAAGAGGACCAGTATGGACTAAGGTGACCAGTACATACTAAGATGACCAATATGGATTAAGATGACTAGTACAGAACTAAAATGACCAAAACCCTCAAAAATAATATTTTTTTAAAAATTAAAGAACCCCATTCAAACTGATCCAAACCAAAACCAAAAAATTCAGATCAAACCCAACCGAAAAAAAAAATTTGAATTGACCCGAAATTAAAACAAACTTTTTGAGCTTTTACATGTCTAGTTACTCAGAATTTTTGCTCCCACTGAGGACTAACCCTTGCTGTCCATAGTTACATAGTTACATAGTCCTAACAAGAGCACTGCAACCTGAGGGGGAAAAAAAGGGAACCGTTTAAAAAAACTGACAGATATGATAGGATATGGGAATGAGAGCAGCAGAGACTGGAGCTAATATAGACCTAATACAGAGAAACCACAAGAATCTCTCCTTTGTGAAAGCTACTTCAGCTTTATTTGAGAAAGAATCATCATGGGGAAATCTGAGTATCCATAGATGGTTGGCTGAGAAAAAACGAGGCCCTAATGGTTCTCTGGAAATGTTATGTCTACTTGTAATTTGGAATAAAACTAAACAAAAGACATCCAGGGACTGGACTGCTGTTATTTAGGATTCCAAAGAAGTAAGTGGAACAGCCTGGAAACAAATTGTATGTTTCATAATTTGGGGTCCTACTTAAAATGACAAGGCCCTACTGAGTAAGAGCTCTACCGGAGAACAGCTCCATACTCTCAAATGAGTTGAAGCACTGCCCAAGAAGGTTTGCAGAGAATAATAATACAAACAATGTGGTCAGGTAACATGCTATTAGTAATCAGTGGCAGTTCGCCAGGTGTTTAGGGGTTCCAACCTGTGCAAAGTTCAATGAAAATTATATAATAAGTAACAATACACTATTAGTATGTAATAAGTAATACAAATCAGTCTAAAACAATCCAAGAATTGCTGTGATGTACTTCTAGGAGATCCACTATGATTGGATGAGGAGGGTAAAGTGGTCAGTGTGTTGTGAGGATTAGCTGTTATCAAGGGGTTAGGTGGCCAGGAAGGGATGAGCTATATATGCCATGTTCAGCACTTGATACATTTTCCTTGTTTTGGATGCATACCAAAATTATGTAACTACTTTTTTCTAAAAATTTTAATTAAACTTTAAACATAAAAGGTGTATTATGTCCCTATTCCACAAGAGGTTCTCCCCTAGGGCATGTTTCCCAAGTGTCCCAGATCCTATGGTAATGTGTTCTATTATTTGAAAAGAATCCCAGCCACAGCTCCAGAATATGTCCCCGCCAAAAATTAGAATTTTTTTCCTCCCACTGAAAACAAACACAGAGCATCCATTCCCCACACTGACCACCAAAGCTGGAGCATTTCGCCTTTTCCTCCGACTGACCCCTGAGGTCAGGGCATACTTTCTTCCACTGATAACAAAACTTAGGACATTTTCTCCACCCACTAATCAGCAAAATACATTAGTGCAGAATATATGTCAAAATGAACGTTCTTTAGTTGCTTCATTACAAGGGAATGTATTTACATTTTATTTTTAATATCACATTATGGCCACTAGATGGCGATGAAGAGCATAGAAAATAAAGACTTGTGGGGCAACCAATAGGGGATTGTTTTGAGTGTCTGTGTCTCCCTGGCCAATTACTGGAAGGTTCAGGCTAGTGGAGGATGCTGGGAGAGGACATAAATACTTGGGGTGGACCATGTGAGCTCTCTCTTGCTCCCCCAGAATCAGCTTGGGGGGAGGCTGCTGCTGACTGACTGAACTGGCTAGGCCTGAAGCCTGGGGACTAGCCATATACTGACACTGAGGCCTGAGTCTGGAGGGTCAGTAGTCAGCTACTGAATCTGGACATGAACATGACTGATGACTTCTAAAGTACTGCTTTGCCAGGTGTTCTTTACAGATTGCCGTGTCCGGCTTAAAGGTCCAAGTCTGTGAATGGCAGCAGTTACTGTGTTCTACTGATGGAGCCTAGAGTCCAGAAACGTCACCAGCACACTATTAAAGGAGAACTATGAGGTGAGTGCTTTTCACTCACCTCATAGTTCTAGCCGACCTGTGACAATTAGACTGTCACAGGTCAGCTCAGTAGATCGGGAAGTGAGCGAACACATACCAGCGTTCGCTCACCTCTCGATCCTGTCACGGCTCTCTGCCGTGACAGGGGAGGGGCTGAATTCCCCCCTCCCCGCTCCGATCCGCCAGCGCTGACTGGCGGAATGGACGGGGGAGGGGGCGGGTACATAATTGTCGGGATCCGCTTCAGCTGCGGCGTCTTAGTATACCGAGAGCAGCAGCTCGCGGTATACTGCGGCGTCTCAGTATACCGCCAGCTGCAGCTGGCGGTATACTGAGCCTAGGGTGTTGGGAGGGCGCTAGTTTGTGTCCTCCCGTTACCCTAAGGAGAACTATGGGGAAAAGCCTTAACCCCATAGTCCTCCTTTAAACGTGAAAAAAAATCCATGTAATGACACACATTTGTCATTCAAATGCAAACGTTTTCGGGGCCTCACAGGGTCCCCTTCATCAGGCTCAGAATTCTGTGAGGCCCCGAAAGCGTTTGCATTTGAATGACAACTGTGTGTCATTAAATGGAATTTTTTCACACTTAATGGTGTACTGGTGACGTTTCTGGACTCTATGTGACATTCACGGTGCCACCCATGGTCATTTCAAGCACCCGCCTGATCTTACAGGTTTATTCTTTGGATTCGGTAAGGAGTGCAACAGGACATATTTATACCTACTGATGGAGCCCACGCCAGCCTGGATGTTCCTGACCCTAACCCTCTCTCCCTGAAGTTCAGCAATAAAGATTCTCCGCATTTATCTCCAGTCTGGACTTTGCTTTGTCGGTTGCCACAAAGGGTGGTAAGTGCTATTGGGGCAGCCAGGTTGCCTAAAATCCCTAGACAGGCTATTGTAGACCCGTTCAACCAGCAGCTCCTTAGAGGGAGAGCGCTACACTTGTAAAGAAAAAAAATAAAGAATATTCATTTTGGCATGTATTTGCACAAAACGAAAGGTCACAGATCTAAATAGACCCCTTTGCGTTCAATGTTGCATACTCCTGTCTCTTGCACTATACATGCTATGTTGTACCTCACATAATCCTGACCCCTAAACTCGATGTTTTATGTTATATATCGCATAGTCCTAACCCCTTCACCATAAACATTATATTGTACGTTATATACACCTAACTTTCATACTCTAAGTATTACTGTATACTACATACTACACACTATGTGTGTGGTGTATAGTGCAAGTAGGCAGTATATAATATACTATTTAGCTATGCCTCTGGAAGCCATGTCCAATTATTAGTGCAATGTAGCCATGCCCATTTTTCAAGGGGACATGCTTAGTGTGTTCCATGTCATTTATGCATCCTAGGTTCTAAAGTTGTTAGGTAAGCAGTGTAAACGAGAAAGTGAAAAGAGGTCCTGAGTAGTTGTGGAGGGGCAGGGTAGAACGCTGTCTCCTGTACAGATGTCATGATATAGAGAGGTCTTGTGTCCTGGTGTAGGTGGGGTATGTCAGAGAAGCACTGCTACCAGTTTATGGATGTCAGAGCTTAGACGGAGGTGAAGCTTGGCGGTCTCAGTGTGCACCCACAAAAAAACCCTTACCTTCTGTGCATGCATATATAAAGACACTCCTGGTTGCATATTTACTTCACCAAAAAAAACCCATCTGAATTAGAATACATTCTAGGTGAGCAATCCTATGTTTTATTTTCCCTGTGCATTTTAATCCTCTTTGCAGACTACTGTAGCTGCAGAAGCAAAAAGGGTAATTAAACCAGGCAAACCTTGATCCAACCCTGTGTCAAGTAAATCCTCACCTTGGAATTTAATTATGAACATTTCGAAAACTGTCTGACAAGTAATATTTGTCACCGCGAAATGAATGAGTTAAAAAATCCCAAATGATTTAGAAGCTACAGCAAAGCCCGGATTGCTTCCCAATCACAAAGATTGATCCCCCTGTTCT
Organism: Nanorana parkeri; assembly: GCF_000935625.1. Lineage (NCBI taxonomy): Eukaryota > Metazoa > Chordata > Amphibia > Anura > Dicroglossidae > Nanorana > Nanorana parkeri. The sequence continues at coordinate 65,413 of NW_017308622.1, read as the reverse complement.
CCTGGGGGCTATTGAGTTTTTAAGTATCAGGATTTAAAAATGTCAGATTTGCCTTCCGCCTGTTCAGCCCGCCCTCTCTGGCTGCGGTGTGAAATACAAATGGAGCAATCAATGCCGGCATCTGCCAGCTGTGTGTGGAATGAGAAAACGGCAGAGCCGTGCCTGGAATTAGATCAATGCATGCACTATACCAATACCTCTAACCTCTAGCATCGTTCACACTTCTCGTCTACCTTGCTGCCTCTGTCCACTGCTCCTTGTTCTAACCACCAAGCCAAGCTCTTCACGTGCATTTATTTTGCATACCTTTTAAAGCTGTTAGTAAAAACATCTTCATTAGAGGAAAATATTGGTGGTTTTTTTTCGGAAAGTAAATTCTGACATGACTTTCACATTCTTAAATGCTTTCTGTGTCATATTTTCATAATAATTTTTTATAAACAGTCTTGTGGTGCGCCCTCTAGTGGCTATATCTATAGGTAAGAATGCACAATCAGCATTCTCAAAGAATAGCTGCTTTAAGAAAAGGTAGCACACTGAAGATAAGCAATATATTGTTTTATAGACTTTGTAGCCTGAATGCAAAGATTTTTCAATGTGACACAACAAGTTCCATTTAAGGTCCAGTTACAGAGCTTTCTGTTGACTTTTACTGATATGGAGGGAGATTGGCGAAATTATTGTGGTTCACTACTAAACAGGATCCACAGTGATCAAATGCAGAGAGAGACCTCCACCACTCCTTCCACATCACAGTTTCACTGCTTGGGTTTGTTGCAGGTGCAGGCCAGAGAGCCGTCCATATGCCACAGCAAATGCAATCCAAAAAACAGCCGCACAATGCCAATCTTCACCCATCACTTCTTTATCTGTAAAATCCAATCAACTCCAAACTTCTAATCCCCACCTGTTGATCACTCACCGCTAACGCATTTCACCCAATCGGGCTTAGTCATTGCGTGACGTAGAGACCCTATGACTAAGCCAGATTGGATGAAATGTGTTAGAGGGTGAGCGACCAGCAGGCGGGGATCAGAAGTTTGGAGTTGACTTGATTCTGCAAATAAAAAAGGGGCTGCGTGAAGATTGGCAGTGTGCGTCTGTTTTTAGGATCCACAGTGATAAGCAAGTATGGCTACCCTAATGTAATCATATACTGTAAATGAAAACTGTAAAAGGAGAAATATTTTTAAAATTAGCACATGTTCATAATATAAAGTATGTAGCCTACACAATGGTTAGTTGCCTTTCTTGCCTTGTAGCTCTGGGTTTGAATGTCACCCAGCATATGCGCCACATAAAGGTTGTGTGTGGTTCCTCCTTTGCTTTTTTATTTTATCTATAGAAAGAAGTGTTATAAAAAGTATACTAGCTACTAAAATTGTGGATAGAAGAATGGAATATTGGATCTACATTAAGTCAAGTGTCGCTATATTTGATACAGAAATTATTGTTACAACATAGAAAAGAATAAATAAAGAAGTGACCTTTTGCGCATAGGTATGCTATCTATTGTATATATGCCCTAGCAAAGGGAGTGGAAAAGTTTCTGGGGAGAATAGGGGTGATCATGTAAACGTCTCTTCATTATGTGTATTTCAATTGTAACAATGCAAAAAGGGTTCTCAAAACACTTTCAAGCTAGCCAACAAAAAAGCAAAAAAAATCTGTTTTAGTTGCATGAATTTGCAAATACATGTGGAAGACACACTGCCATGTTAGGGCACCTCTGATAAGTGTGGTCCCTAACGCTAAACTATCTCAGAGAAATTTATCAAAACTGAAGCAAATAGAATCTGGAGCAGTTACTCATAGTAACCAATCAGCTTCTATTTCATTTTTAAAGCTTAACTGAACAAACTAAAGGCAAAAGCCGATTGGTTGCCAGGGGCAATTTCTTCAGATTCTGTCTGCTCCGGTTTTGATAAATTCTCACATCTGAGTTTGCCAATTATGGGACATATATTGCAATGCACAAACAGAGAGCAGGTTCACCTGGAGATAGCCATATCCTCCTTAAAAGTAAAACTATGGACAGCCTTTACAAGGCAGCTAAAGACTTCCGGTGTGCGTCTGTGCCAAATCTAAAAAAGCAAATATGGCATTTACATCATAAGACACATCCATATATCTATATAAAATTTTAGGTTTAGAGAGAGTCAGTGTAAGGCAGGGGCTTGTGCACTGTCCATCAAACTGTTATGGTGGTGAACTGTGGCTAGTAGGAGTAAAAAAAGATTCGGGAGTTAAACGTCAGTGTGAGTAACAAATGCCCCTGCTTCAGTGGTTTGTTAGTGGGAGTAAAAAATGCCCAGGTGTCAATGGGAGTAAAAAAGGCCACCGCATTAGTGGTCAGTGATAATAAGTATTGCCCCAGTATTAGTAGGGGTAAAAAAAATGCTCCGGTGTCAATGGGAGTATTAAATGCCCCAGCGTCAGTGGGATGAATGGAGCCCTATAATTGGTGTTCAGTAGAGAGAAAAGTTTCCAGTCTTTGGTATTCAGTGGCATTCTGAAACTCTCCCCCTACTGTTGGTATTCAGTTTGCTTACTGCAAGTTTTGTCACAATGTTGTCACGGCTGGAACTATACAGGGACCATTTGGCAGGAGATCATTCCGCCTTACAGAAGTGCCTGATGCATTGCCAATTCCTAGTACCCACTGCTACTATGCAATCAGCACCCCCTCCTGTGTGCAATACGAAAGACCTGCATGCATGACCTTCTCATTGCAGGGTCTAGTTTAGATTCAGGCCAGGTACACAATTTGGCGATCCATGACCGTGCGGCAATTGAGCATGACAACGTGCAGATGGCGGCACGGTCACGGAATCGCACACCAACGCTAATCACGCTGTTGGTGCCATTATTTTCTAATGGCACCCAGTTGTGCAAGGTTTCCCGCACGATTTCCGCTGAAAGAACTGCACAATCCATGTACCCATTGCACTCCTGACCGCTCATCCATCAAAGTAACTTGGGTGCTCGGTATTCGATGGATGGCCACCGTCACAGCAATACAAAGAAAATGGACACCGGCACTCCAACAGCAGATAGAATACGTCTATTTATTGACGTACATGCAAAAAAAGTAGCACAGTACACTCAGTGCAGTGTACTGTACTGCTGTTGGAGTGCCGGTGTCCATATTCTTTGAAAAAACTGCACGTCGCAAAAAAAGGTATGTACCTTTTTTCAGTCATTGCTGCGCTGATGTAACCCCATTCATTATCCCATTGATTATCAAGTGCACACGGACGTGCCGTTCCGCGACATGCGTCCCGGGATCGCCCAAGTATACACCAGCCAGTGTAGGGGTTACAGGGAGGATTCGTGTTAGTTCATTCATAGTTGAAACCTGTCAAGCCATAGTTGAAACCTGTCAAGGAGTGACATCATCATGTTTGTCACATATACCAGTGTAGAGAAGATGGTGCCTTGGAAAATGCTGAAAACACTGTACTATGTGTAGCACCATTTTGAGTTTTTGAGGTTTTTTTTTATAAATGTGGATACTGCACCATTATCATGTGAATGCAGGACACCTCATTGTCCTCAAGTACTACCACTCCCTCTTCTAGAGCCGCACATCTAAACCTTTTTTCAGTCACAGCGCGCTTTAAATGTATGAAAACTCTAATCTGAAAACTGTAAATTTAAAAATGGAAAATATGTGGTTCTTCTAAAATCAAGAAATACAAGATCCTAATATGAGACAGGTATGGATTTTAAGTGGGGTATCCCATGCAAAAACAGAAAAAAGATTTTAGAAAAAATACATTGGAGTCTCCTTAACATCACAGCCCCACTTTCACAACCAAAAGCCCCCCATTCACATCAGAGTCCTCTTCTTTCACATCAGGAGCCCTAGTCACATCAGAAGCATGACTTTGTGTGAAAATGTGATGCTCCCTTGAGGATGCCACAAGACACACCAGTGTGCCACGGCACCCTGGTTAAAAAAAAGGCTGTTCTAGAAAGTGCTGCTCTACAGGGATTTTACAGTCGAATTCAGGTATTTTTGTAAAGGAAAATACATTTAAGAAAGAAAAACAAGCTTCATTAATAATATATTGCAAGTATGCATCTAATTTTTAGGTCTCCTAACAGTATTACAAAATAAAATATATTTAAAAGTAATTACAACATCAGTGTAATGCCCCTTTAAATGGCCAGTATATGTTGTCATCTCAAAGCACAAAATATATTTAGTCTACATCTATTGAATCCAGTAATTTAATGTTAAAACCACTGTGTTTCCACACAGGCTAATTCTTATGATTTTAAACAATGTGCGTTCCTTCATGGGATTGTAGTTGTCATGGAAATATTGTATTGGCAGGTCTCTGAGGGGTCTAGGAAAGAGGAGGGTGAGGAGGGATGAGGCATGGCCATACTGACATGCTGAGGATAGATAGGGAGAAGCTATAGGCAGAGGGCACATGATGCACACTATGAGAACTACACAAAAGACAATAGAGAGAGCTACACAGATAAAAAGAGACAGTGTTAAAAAAAAAAGGAAAAGATAAAAACAAATTAAAGAAATGGAATTAAAGTAGATATGAAAAAAGATCAGCAGAGAGCAAGTTAAAGAAAGACAGCCAAGCTGAACATTTTGTCGGTTTCTCCCTCAGCCGCCTGTCAGGCTGATTCAATGAATTAGGCGTGTGGTTCTGTGCTGCAGGAGAGAGCTCAGGGCTGTGAATCAGATCTCGGAAGCCAGCTAAAGGTCAGAATTATTGATTTCTTTCCAGGGGGGGTGGGGGGGGGCTAGAGCTGTCCGTCATTGGCAGCCCCCTCTATCAAAATGTGGCAGGAGCAATACTAAAGAGCCAGTCGGCATAAGCATGAGTTTATTTCAGGACTGTCCTGCTACCAAAAAGCTTATTTTGTTCCCTGCAAGCGCTTATGAAGTTTGAATATCATTATCTTGTAATGTGATAATGTTGAAAGTATCTGTGAACGCTAAACGTTACAAGCCATTGCAGTTAACTTGTCATTATTGATTTAAAAGAATGTTCATGACAAGTAATCTATTAGTAGGGCTGGTTTATTTATTTAGCTGTGTTTGTCTTGAATTTTATAAAACAGAGGAGATTTGCTAAAATAAATTTGAACATGTTATCCAACTTTAATACTTCGGGATGAGTGAATGTGTCTGGTTTTGATTCACGCAGTCCAAAAATTGTGAACTTAAATCTGAGCCCTTCTGAATCTATGGGGAGGCAAATCTTGAAAATTAATTAAGGCAATTTTCAAGACTAATAGGCAAATGATTGTTATATAGAGGGCACAGAGAGCTGGACACTGGCATGGAGGATATGTAACGATGCCACAATGTTTTAAAAAAATACCGTATAGAGGGTAGAGTCCTACTTTTTACATTTTGAGGGCAACATGGGGAAAACACCAATCCTTTCAATGACATGCTTGGGAGATGCCTCTAGCATGCATCTGGTACAGAACAGTACTGTTCTCATGGACAGTATCAGCTAAACTGTATTCTGGCATGACATATTTTTCATGTGTAAAAAATCGGTTAAATGCAGCGACAGCAGCAGAACACCATTGTGATTCAGCTCATCTTCAAAAAACAGGTTTTTTTTAGGTAGGTATCTAGTGGTAGCAAGGAAGTAGCAGCCACTACAGGAAAGTGTACATGTCTTTGCACCTATTGGCCAGTGGTAAAAAAGTTTTTTATTATAGCTTATGGCCTACTGTAACCTACTGTATTGTCTTTAAAGTTTAATAAAATGTCAAAACAGATTGCACAAAGCACTTCAAAACCACAACACTACATTCCAGAAACAAAGCAGGTTTAATCCCAAAATAAAAATTAGAGTGTATTATTTCACAGACAATACCCACAAATATTATACAGTATGTAATTGAGGAACAGAAAAGTGTAGGGATCAGCACTAAACAGAGACACCACCCCTAAGTATAAGTTATATTGATTCATAGGACCAAAGGACCCCCTCTCTACCGATACCCCCAGACCCCCACTCACTCCTCCATATAACTGCCGCATCACGTCCCACTGCCCATATATATCGGGCGTGTGACGTCAGCGGCCGGGGTGGACCTATGGTCTGTTTTGTGTCCGTGAGTGCGGCACATCTAACAGGAGGTGTCCCGTCATTCTGGCAGGGCCCTCCCATTGCGGCTCGTCAAGCCTATAGTTCCAAACCCCTTTCCCCCACCCCAAAGTATTATAATAATGTTGCCACTCAATCATCACACAATTGTGCCATAAACCACTCCCCCTTATGATCTGAGGCGACACTTAACCCCTAGTACCCATGAGGGTGGCCCCTCAGGGCTGTCAAAAACCCAATGTGACTGTGCCATGTGTGGTTATTTATATATTTATACATTTATACTTATATTCATGGAGAATGTGAATCATGTGTGATTAGTCCCAGTGTTGTATGTATACAACATATTATCTCATTATAATTTGCAGTATGGACGGACGGAAACTAGCCTCCTGTCCTTATCGCCCCTATGCGTCCCTCATTCCCCATGTCCTCTGTGCGGTGGATGCTGGCCTACTGAAGTTGCGGACCGGTTCACCACTAAGACCCTTAATAAAGGTTATGTTTTTTCATTATTTATTGTATGTTCAATATGTGAATTAAATGATTCTGTTAACTTTTAGGATAGCCATACATAGTTACACTTTTGATACTTAAATATTACAGGCCGCCTCTTATCTTCCTGAGGAAGCTTTTTAGCGAAACGCGTAGAAGAATGGAAACGTACAGATTTTTGATTGGAACACTTAACAATATGAAATTATATATCATCAATATATTGACTGATCTGAAAAATTATACATTGACTGATCTAATTTATTATGCATTTATTATGAAATCAAGAATGCGAATTATTGCTATTTTGCACAATATGAATTTGTACGGATTCCTAGAGGTGACATGTTGCTTATATACTGAATGGTCCTGTTTTTAAATGTGTGGTATGTCCTGTATGTGCTATTTTCTGCTAATCATGGAACTATGTTATTAAATATGAATTTTACTATACATAATGAGTTATGTGACATTATGTCTAACCGCATTGTTCATGAGTCACCTATAAAGCCCCGTCTTTCTCTTTCCTTTTTGTAATTATACAGTATGTAAACAGCTTTAATAAGCCTCAATTTTAGATGGAGAGATGAGGAAGGTCATCTAGAAATTAACATTAGAGTGCTTTATTTTACAAACAATGGCCACATATATTGTACATTTGCTGGAGAGTATGTGCATGACTTGATAAGGCAGCTTGGTTAGGCCACAATGTAATAGAGAAAGAGAAGACACAGTTTTTATTTTTAAATGAACATTAAAGTGTATTAAAGTGTATTATTTTAGAGACAATAGTCAGTAATATTATACAATGAAGGCATAGTATGCAAGCAGCTTTGTTAGGCTGTAAATTAAGAGGGAGAGACAAAGCAGGTTTTATTCATAAATTAAAAACAGAGTGTATTTTTTCACAGACATTACCCACAAATATTGCACAATATGTAAGCAGCTTTATTAGGCCACAATTCAAGAGGGGGGCACAAGGCAGGTTTTACATAGTATTTGAGGTTGAGGTTTTATCAAGAAAGAAGAATGACAGTTTATTATTTTACAGACAATACCCACAAATATACAGTGGATGCACAGTGTGTAAACAGAAAGAGAGAGCGTTATTTTACAAACAATATCCTAAAATATTTTACAGTCAATGCGCAGTGTGTGTTCAGCTTTACTGGGTCACAATTCAAGAGGGAGAAACAAGGCAGATTTTATCAAGAAATAAAGAACTTAATTGCAGTTCGGGGGTAGCCCCACTGCAAGCATACATTCTTTTGCTTGCTTTAAGTTCTTCTTAGAAAATTAGAATATATTACTATATTACAGACAATACCTACAAATATTGTATAATCAATGCACAGTATGTAAACTACTTATTTAGGCCGCAATTTAAGAGGGAGAGATGAGGCAGGTTTTATCACAAGTGTATCATTTCAATGACAATAGCCACAAATATTGTACATTCACAGGAGAGTATGTAAGTTGATTAGGCCACAATGTAGGGGGGAGAGATAAGGCAGTTTTAATCTTGATATACAGTAACATAAACATATTATTTTAGAGAGACAATAGCCACAATGTAGTCATTAGCATCAGCTGCAGGGGTTTTGTAATCACTGCTGATCCATGAATGGGGCATTTTTATGAAAGTAAGCTAATCCACAATGCCTGGGGACAGGCGGATTCATCTCTCTGTAACCAACTGCCTGCTGTGCTGAATGCCCCCCAGACAGCACAATGGCTGCAGGGCTAGCCTGAAGCTCCTGCACATACTGTACAAACGTCAGCCTGTGGTTCAGTCTGGGCATCCAGTGATCCATGGGGTCCTCACTTTGTACAGTGTTTGGATCAGCCCGGCACACCAATGAGTCTGCAATTGTATATTTTAGGCACTGCCGGCATCTGCTTCCTGCACTGTCCACTTTGTAAACAGTATGTAAACAGCTTTAATAAGCCTCAATTTTAGATGGAGAGATGAAAAAACAACTTAAATTTTAGATGGAAAAACAACTTATATGCATCTGTTGGAGGGCAGGGAAGACCTTTTTGGCAAATAAATGGCATCTAGGTACCTGACACTGTGGTACAGCACAGGCCCTAAACTTGCAGAAGGGGGCCAATTCTACCAGCTTTAATGGGAGCAGTTGTAAACCCAAAAGTTTTGTTAATCTTGCATTGAAACACTGGGCATGGAGGTGACTAAGGGATTGGTTTTTTTTGTGCTTCAACAGCTGAGGAAAAGACATCTGCCTGGTCATATATGCTGCTGGAAATGGCAGGTTGGGGTTAGGAGACTTACAAGGAGGTTCAAGCATCAAGAAGAGATGTTTAGGAATAAGTGAATGGTGTGCTTTGCGCACCCTAGAACTTAAAATCAAGAAACACCTAAAAGAGGCAAAATCCCCAAAATTCCACCCCTGAAATAAAAGCCCCCTTATTTAAATGGAAGCTTTGCAACAAGAGAAAAAAAACTTTTTTTTTATCCTAGAAAAGACCTCACCAACAAAAAAGAAAAAAAAAATACCCCTAAAACACATGATCGTGCATAAAAGAAGGGGCTAAAAGTAACTGCTTACCTCAAGTCAAAAAACAAAACCCATTATAGAAAAAAAGGCAACAATAGGGCTGATTGCCCAAAGAGCTTGCAATCAGAATTTAAAAAATGTGCTTTCCTAAATGACCCTGATGCAATTTCCCCTGCTACAGCTTCCAGTATACTGACACTAATTAGAAACATAGAAGAGCATCGTCAGAAAAAGACCAAAAGGGCTATTCACAAAGGAGCCGAAGGATTAAGCCGAAGCATCGGCTAATCCTTTGGCTCACTTCAGCCGCTGGAGCCCTTCGGCTATTCACAATAGCCCATACAGCAGCCAAAAGCAGCAAAGCGGCTCAGCCGAGCCGAATGCATATGCCGAAGCAGACCACTCTCCCCGCAAATGTAAACAACTGGGCAGAGGCCACCATGATGTCATGGCTGCCTCCACCCAGTTTTGGCATTCAATGACAGCCCAGCATCCTCAGATTGTTTGAGGACACTGTGCTGGCATTAAATGACAACAACTGGGCGGAGGCAGCTGTGACATCATGGCTGGCATCGCCCAGATGTTTTCATTTGGCTGGACCTGCGGGAAGACTTGCGAATCTAAACAGTTGGGCGGAGCTAGCAATGAGGTCACTGCTAGCTCCGCCCAATTGTTTATATTTTCCCGGCATCTGTCAGAATTTAATTTTGCGGCGGGAATGCGTTGCATGCGGATGGGTCGGCAGGCGTTGCGTTTTAAAAATTATTTTGCGTTTTAAAAATTATTTTGTTTTTTTTAAATAATTTGTCAAAAATGTTTGTGGTGTTTTTATTTCAATTAAAGCAATTTTTACAAAAGTCTGGTCTTTCAATTTACATTTTTACTTCAACCCTTTAGTCAATGAGTAGGGGTACAAGTACCCCTTACTTTTTCACAAGGGGGATCAGCATCTGGGTCTTTCATAGGGGGGGCAGCATCTTTATTAAAGGGGGTACCCCAATGCAAATAACACCCCTGCCCGCAGACCCCCACAACCAACACCCCAAGGCTTGTGGGGAAGAGGCCCTTATTCCCATCGGCACGGGTACAAATTTTCCAGGGGAGATCCCTTTCCTACTCTGCCAGGCATGTGCTTGGATTAAGGGTCTGGGGACCCCACATATTTGTTTCCCAATTTTGGGGGGTGGGGTTCCTCCTTAAAATGTCTACCTAAAAGGCCTGGTATGACTTTGGGGGCAATTTTTAAAAATGTTTAACTTGGGGTCCCTCCTAACATTCCTACCAGACCTAAAGGGTTTTCTTTTTCGTTTCTTTTTTTTATTATTTCTTATCTTTTTCTTTTGTTTACATTTCTTTTTATTCTTCTCGTTACCTCGGAGGTAGCAGCCAGAATAAATGAGCCAAATGCTGCTCGGCGGCATTCAGTTATTCACTCACTGCCCTTCGTCCCCTATGAGAATAGGGGCGAACGGCAGCAAATGAACTGCTAGAGGTTCGGCTCAGCCGATTCAGACGTTGGTTCAGCTAAGCTGAATGGTTTCTTCACTTCGGCTTAGCCGAAACCAGCCAGTGTATGGCTAATTTTAGCCGATGTACGACTGAAATCAGCCATACAGGGCCAAAGTGAATAACCCCCCAAGTTTTCCATTAAAGTGACATTAAACCCTCAGATTTTTTAACATAAAAAATAGTGTAATGTGTGCCTTACTGTAATCCATGGTTGTTTCCCTTCTCTTTGCTGCTCTTCCTTTTAAATCTGTATCTGTTCTCATGCTCTGCAGAACTTCTGTTTTGCAGCAGACTGCCTTGTCTCTGGAATAGATACATGGTGTCTGTGTGTACGTTGCAACCTGAGCCAGCACTACAGGAAGAGGCACTGAGCTGCAAAGGGAAGTTCTCCCCCAGCATGAGAAGACATGAGGATTTAAAAGGAAGAGCAGCAAAGAGAAGGGAAACAACCATGGATTACAGTAAGGCGCACATTACACTATTGTTTTATGTTAAAAAATCTGAGGGTTTAATGTCACTTTAAGTCTTACTGGTAGTTTTTTGTTATTTTTTTAATCTTTTTTTTTTGTCTGAATATAGATCTATATTTGTCCCAAGCATGCATTATTGTTCTCATTAACTGACTCACAACCTCTGCTGGAATTCTGCTTTAAGGATCAACTATTCTTTTGGTAAAATAATACTTTTTAAGGTAAGTTTTGATCTTCTCTCCTGCTAGTTTGAGGTAATGACCAATGTTCCTAATGTTGGCTTCATTGTATAAATACTGCCCTCCTGAACCTTATTACACTAGGGCTGCTCCCTGTCCCCCTTTTATAGTGAGGGGGCTGGCACATACTGTAGCAAAGAACCCATTATTAGAAGTTCTAATGCAGCTGGTCAAAGTTCAAAGACTCTCACAATGCATTATTATTACTGTCAATGGGGGGTGGGTAAATGGGCAGATTAGTTAGCCATGTCAGCAAATCGTGAACTGGTTGGATCTGCTGTGAACTCATGCCTGACCCAAACCCAAAATCTTACCCTAACTTTACTGAGGCTTGAAATAGCCTAACATGAGTCAAGCTGACATATTATTTAGTCTGTTTCCATTGTTTCAAGCTATTGGACCTTGTGAGTCACCTGACCATGAAAAAGGCTATGTAATGCATTATAGGTTGTTCCTTTTTTCTGGTGGCATAGCTGCAAACTTTTCCACTAAAACACTATGATTCACAAACTTCATAAATTGCAAGGATTAGTTGTGAACCCATGGTAGCAGTAAACTCTAACATCATCCCTAATCATGATATATTGAAAGCAAAAACACTTTCATAGAATATATTAACACAATCCAAGCACCGTAAGGGCAGCAAATCAAAATGCAAGGTCCGCTTATTAGTTAGACCCCTGACTCTCCATGTAAATAACACTGCATTAAAAAAAAAAAATACCCAGTCTTGTGGGTGCCATGCGTGGAAGCTGGAGTATAAGGCAAGTATACTTTTTAACATTTTTCCTACTTTTTTTGCAGTGCAGAGGCGGAGGTATTTTGATGCAAGGTCTGCTTAAGCTATTTGATTTAGTATGATCCTCTGTTTCTCAAAGGGGTCATATTATGACCACTGGAATACTGAGTGCACCAACTAATAAAAAATGTTTTTAAATTAAATATTTTATATATGATTTTGTGTCCTTCTATAGAACACCTTTCATATATGTAATCCTTATATGAAAGCAGCATGTTTGATTCCAGATAATACCACTGTTATTCTCAATCGCCAATAGTTTGCAGGGTCACAAACTGCCCTTGCTGCATTTCGATAAGTGCCCTTGCTGTATGCATGAACAGTCTTCCATTTGGATTATGTCTTTTTCTTGCTCTCTGGTTTTCAGAGTTTCGTTAAGTTGTGTGCTCAATGTTATGATTCTGTTGACAGTGAGAATTACACATGTAGAGATTATCTAGGTGTTGATTCCTTGCTATAATTGTGAATTGCCTTTTTTTTCCAGGTAACAGCACTATACTCCAATATGGTAAACTGTGACTGGGAGTCATATCTCTATTGATCTAATAAGGAGAATTGATTACCTCTAACCCTCCGGCAAATAACAATTACACAAAGGATTTCTGTGACAGCCAACAACTAATTAAGATTTCAAATACCAAGATCAGTGCTTATTGCGGTATGATAGTATAAGTGTGTAATTAACACACACAGGTCATTAATAATCATTTCAGTAACTGAATAATGAGTACACATACAGAGCTAGCAAGACAACCAGCACTTACACTACACATAGTAAATAAGATGTAGTAAATAAATGCATGAGACTACAATTTTAAATCTTTAACAGGCTTATTCAGTAGGTAAATCTTCTTACTTGGCAATGTGGTATATCTATTAACAGAAAATACAAGTTTTAAACAACATCGATGTAATGTCCACTTTGATTGCTTTGCACAATTTATCAATGTGTGGAAAAAAATCTAATTTGGCTATTGATAATGCAAATTTTGCCAAGCTTAAATTCCAGATGTTTTTCACATTGCTGCCCATTGATAAAATATGGTATTTATTTGTTTAAAAAATTAGAAGCTTTGCCATTCTGGCATAAGGAAGAGTGGCATTTTCTATGAACTATTAGGAAGGGGGATAACCTGGGACATGAAATACCTTTCAGAAAGTAGTACACCGTTGAAAATATGTGGATGGAAGAGTGGTCTCCTCCAGGAAGGATGGCATATTTTTACTCAGGGGTAGTCTCTACCTCCCTCCCCATCACACTAGCTGCTTTAGAATACCATTAAAATGAATTATGAAAACATTAAAATGAAAAAATACTATTATTAAAATTGGCCTGCTACTCCTTAGAATTTCAGCTACAGTATATACACACTTCAATAAGGTGGTGAACTATCATTTAGAAATAAATGTTCTGCAGCCAATATGTGTAAGTATACAGAATTTTGTCTAAACATTGGAATGGTTTGAAACAAGACTTCCGATTATCAAAGCTTATTTCTGGAAACCTCAGATAATGTATAGGAAAACGAAGCCTTTGAAAGACAAATTGGTATCTAGGGAATATAATAGGGATAGAAAAGAAAAGTGTTGTAAATATAGGAGCACATACAAGAGCTAGAAATGTGCTTTCTGTAGATATGTTCATGTTGGAACAGAAGTGACGACCTCTAGAGGACAACCGATAATTAAACATTATGCAAATTGTGAAACGTAGGAGGTAGTGAACATTTTGTTAAATTAATGCAATATGTTCTATGTTGGAAAAACAAAAGAGGAGGTTGGAGGACAAGATCTCTGATCATATACTGTATACTGTATATGATGTGGGATCCTGGAACTTTTTATCTTCTGTGGCCAGGCATATGGTTTGAAACACAATAGCAGTACGGAAAAACCTCTTTCTTTTTTTGTGTTTGATAGAATACAGTACATAAAACAAAGAGAGGGGGGAGATTGGAACAAGGTATTGTTCCATCATGAATGCTGGTAGATCCACAAGTTGAATCATATAAGGAACCTGGAATTAATGGATTGATTCATTTGTTTATTTTTGTAGATTAAGAAGTGTAATATAGAAAGTTGAGAGATGGGAATGGAACATAGGTTAAGATTGAAATGTGACCAGTTTCTCAACATAATGTCTCAGGAAAAAAACCCATTGCATATATGTTTATTCCCTCCATGTTACAGGATGAATTAGTAGGCAAATTGATATGTAATAAAAATATGATATTATATAGGTATTATTGATTGATTGATACATACATTAGAAATTTGAAAAGAAATCACAGAGTTGGGAAGCATATTATTACTAATAATATAGGTGTAATAATTTAGGTATATATAGAGCTATGTTGGAATTATGGTTCACAATATAATTAGGGATCAGCACATTGCATTTTATGTGTGTTAGTAGCGCTTTCTCCCCGTTAGTGACTAGATGGTTCTTGTTGGTGAGGTCTTCATAGGGGCAGAGTCAAAGGTGTCTACATAACTGCTGGGAAGTCCAGTTAATAGCTGCCACACCTCCTCTGAGGGACTTCCACTATGGGGGAAAACATCTCCAGGGTGATGCCTGGATAGTGTGGTTGATCATTTTAAATGGTTTTAACTGTAAGATTGTTGGTAACATTTGTGCGACATAAATTGAAGATACTTTGTATTTTGCATATCAGAACAATAGTGTGAGGTATGTTTTATCAGTATCTCCTTTTGTGTGAAGGATTTTGCATAACTGTTTAATACATTTATCAACTGGCCACCAAAAATAGAGACAATAATCTGCCTACTAAAAAGGTGTATTCAACAGTTACCATATTAATAAACAGTCCACTCTTTGTTTGGCCACAGTTTTAAAGAATATGACTCTAATTGAAATGCCATGCATCAAAAAGACCCAGAGAAAAGTGCAGAGAGATGCATATTGGCAAGCAAACTCAAGTATTCGGGGCACAATTTTTTAGTCAAATAAAGTTTTATTCTTTTCAAACAAGGGAAAAAATATATAACATACATAGCACATTTTCAGGGTACATACAGGTATACAGGTAAGTTGGTCCGCAGGACCCAATACACTCAAATGACTCTAGGAAAAAAACCCATTGCATATATGTTTATTCCCTCCATGTTACAGGATGAATTAGTAGGCAAATTGATATGTAATAAAAATATGATATTATATAGGTATTATTGATTGATTGATACATACATTAGAAATTTGAAAAGAAATCACAGAGTTGGGAAGCATATTATTACTAATAATATAGGTGTAATAATTTAGGTATATATAGAGCTATGTTGGAATTATGGTTCACAATATAATTAGGGATCAGCACATTGCATTTTATGTGTGTTAGTAGCGCTTTCTCCCCGTTAGTGACTAGATGGTTCTTGTTGGTGAGGTCTTCATAGGGGCAGAGTCAAAGGTGTCTACATAACTGCTGGGAAGTCCAGTTAATAGCTGCCACACCTCCTCTGAGGGACTTCCACTATGGGGGAAAACATCTCCAGGGTGATGCCTGGATAGTGTGGTTGATCATTTTAAATGGTTTTAACTGTAAGATTGTTGGTAACATTTGTGCGACATAAATTGAAGATACTTTGTATTTTGCATATCAGAACAATAGTGTGAGGTATGTTTTATCAGTATCTCCTTTTGTGTGAAGGATTTTGCATAACTGTTTAATACATTTATCAACTGGCCACCAAAAATAGAGACAATAATCTGCCTACTAAAAAGGTGTATTCAACAGTTACCATATTAATAAACAGTCCACTCTTTGTTTGGCCACAGTTTTAAAGAATATGACTCTAATTGAAATGCCATGCATCAAAAAGACCCAGAGAAAAGTGCAGAGAGATGCATATTGGCAAGCAAACTCAAGTATTCGGGGCACAATTTTTTAGTCAAATAAAGTTTTATTCTTTTCAAACAAGGGAAAAAATATATAACATACATAGCACATTTTCAGGGTACATACAGGTATACAGGTAAGTTGGTCCGCAGGACCCAATACACTCAAATGACTCCTTACATGTGGGGTATCTTCGAGCCATAGTAACCAATGATGAGCTTAGAGCGATAAAAAGCATATGATCATCCGCCACTGTGCTGTGCCGTGTGGCTCCGTATACCTCATTAAACGTAGAGGGGAGGGGAGGGGGGGAAGACAGATCAGTGGACGCAAGACAAGACAAAACAAGGACAACACAATACAAATACAGACATTGTTATGGTACGAGGACGACCATGTTGCTTGTGAAGGCGGGTGGTGACCTCAAGTAGGTTCCTGAGACATAGTCCGGTCTACAACATACGATGTCAACAGAGAGTAGTGATAAAACTAGCCCCGACTATGGTGCTGAGGTCAATCCCGGGGGGTATGGATGGCAAGGGGGTCCTGTCTAGATATTCGGTTAAAGCCGTGGGGACGCGCGGAGGGGGAGACGTGGTGTCAGGGGAATCTATGTTATAAAGCTTAGTATAGTAGTCGTGGAAGGAGTCTAAAATGTCAGAGTTTGAATGTACCATTTTACCGTCAGGGGAGTGCATGTATAAGATAGAATGCAAACCCTGTCGCGGGTGTAAGGTGCGGGCCAACAGGGAACTACACTCATACGATCTCTTCAGGTATCGATCCCTGTAGCGTAGGGAAGCCTGGTCTAGTAGTGCCAGCAATTGTTTGCGCGTATTAAAGAGTTCCAAACCAACAACAGCATCTCTCCCTAGTTTATGTGAGTTCTCAAGTGTGGTAATTTTTCTGATCTCCGCACAGCACACTGTGTCTGAGAGGAGATTGTCATTCAACCGCCAGTACGGGGAGGTGGGTGGCATCGCAGAGAAGCGGAGGGAGCAGAAAAGTGGGGCGTGGTCTGACCACACGCGAGGTCCAATGCTTACACCCGGGGAGGCATCAAGCAAAGTTTGAGAAACAAACACGTAGTCAATCCTACTGTAGGAATTATGTGCATGTGAGAAAAAGGTGTAGTCCGTGTCATCAGGATGTAGAGTCCGCCAAAGATCAAGTAGGTGCATGGAGGCAAGTCTAAGTTTCAACTTACATAAGTCTGCGTTCGAAACTGAGCTCCTAACAGAGGATGCATTTCGGTGCGGGTCCAGAGGCAGATTGAAGTCACCACCTAGAATTATGGCACCTTCCGCGAAGGACTCCAGTACCCTTAGATAATGCAGACAAGCGGTAACCTGAGAAGAATTAGGCAAATAAATATTAGCAAGTGTATACTTGGAGCCGTTCAACGTGATTTTTAGAAAAACATATCGCCCCAGGGGGTCAATGGCAGAGTCTAATACGTTAAGCTTGCATGTTTTGTGAATTCCAATGGAGATGCCCATAGATTTAGTAGAGGGGTTGGTACTGTGAAACCACTCCCTATAATAGCGCTGGGAACAAGCCGGGTGCTTCCCAGCGCAGAAGTGCGTCTCCTGCAGGAGCACAATATCAACCTTTTGCTTATCGGGGCACAATTTTTCATCAAAAAGCCTAAATCCAGATGCAGATAAAAGTTTAGTGATCTACCATATGAGATCAATGGAAAATAGTTTCAGGAATGGCCAATTACCTTGTAAAATTTACTTTACTGTTTACTGATGTGTTATTAGCTTTATGAACACGTTTAAAGAAATAAGAAATAATGCATCTGACAAAAGGAAACAACTTATTTTGGTTGTTGCAACATTAACATGTATGACATTTCTGGTTGATGCCTCCAGACAAGGACTTTGTACTGTATTGCTGCAAGAAGAGTAACTATTCATTTTTCTAATTATTCCACAAAAAGGGGCACAGATCAGCTATGATCCAAATATGTAGAATAGGAGTTGTATGCAACTGTATTGGTGTGAATGTTTCCTTAAATGCATATATGGAAGGAATAAGTATGGATTTAGATCACATACCCTTGGAAGTAACCATAAGGAGAGTCTTTATCTTCCTCAACCAAAATACAAAGGATGATGCTTTGCTTACAAAAATATGACATTGTGGTTACTTAAACGCCAGGGAACCTGATTCCTGTTGTCGCTACTCTAAGCAGGCTGCTACTGAAACACAAGGCCTTACTGATGAAGCATTTGAGTTACAATTAACTGTATTTAAATATGTCCTTTTTCCCCATTTCATACAATAACATATAATAACTGAAAGATCCTACAGGTAATGACTATTAACTATAACCAATGAAAAAAGAATTATACCAAATGGCAGGCCAAAGGCAAAGCATTCAAGGTCTTCAAGAATGGCAGAGTTTGGAACTTTTATGAATAGTTTTGTTATTATGGATGATATGACCTAAAGGTAAAAGGTTGTGTGTTCCCAGATCAATGAGAATTGAAGTGAGAAAACAAGTACACCAAAGGCCCATGGGAGTGGAGAAATATTCAAACAGAGCCCTGATATATTCAACTGGCTAGATGTAAATACAGAGATTGTGAAAATTGTGCTCCAATACCCACTTTGATTGCATTGTGTCTGTAATCCAAACAAACATATGATCCCACATATATTACCTGCACAACAATGGCAAAATGGTGCGTCACTTAGTTTGCTTCAACAGAATGTAGAAATGTTTTATAAATCCTATGATTTTCTGTTACAAGATGTTTTATTAAAGCAGCATAGGAACATAACAAATCGCAAAATCAATTCAAAAGCATACAGCAATAGAAAACATTATGAGTATTGTAGATTAAAAATATTCAAAGAGACCTTAGAAGAGCACCACAAATACCATACAAACAATGCTAGATAGCTTCTCAGAGTTGGTATGAATCCAAAAGCCAAAAATAGAAGAAAAAATAGGAAAGAGATAGCATAAAAAAAGAAGAAAGAAAGGGAAAGAGGGAGAGAGAAGAAAAGAGGGGGCATCCCAGGGAAAAATCCTATGATTTTCAACATGCAAGTTTCCATCGTGAAAAAGACAGTTTAAGGAAGCTGTCAAACTTTTATCCAGAGGAAATGAAAGGTTCTTTAAATTGGTGATCCCCATCACTAAGACTCTGTCCTCACAAGCAGGGCCCTTCTATGCACCTTGTCTTGAATTGTATTGTAAAGCGCTGTATTATATAAATCCTGTATAATAATAATAACAACAATAAAAATGAAAATAATAACATCCAAAAGGTCAAAATGTATACAAAGCAAAGGTAAGTAAAGGAGATCCAAACATTGCCCTGCACATATATACTTTTATAGATGGCATAGGATCCCCAGCTCAGTTGCACATGAGTTAAATATTGCACTTTTTTCTACACATCACAAGTAACTACTTGTTCCCCAGAATCTGGCCATACATTATGTAAATTTCAAACAGTGGGTGCTGCTGTTGATACCTTTTTGACCGGCATCCCTGGATCAGCTGATCAAATGAGCTGATTGGAAAATCTTCAAATGAACAGAGCCGGAGCCAATGAGCTGCCGCCTCTGTTCAGTTATTTTGACAGTGGCCAAAATACAAAAGAAACAGCGGGGATTCCTCGATCAAATCACTTGTAGCATTGACGGAGGAATCTGTTCTATGTTTTTCGTTCAGCTTGCAGGTTGAACAAAAAAAAAATAGAACAATGTAATGTGTTAGTCAACAAATGCAAGGTAAGTAATACAAATACAACAGGACTTTACGTCATTTTCAGGCCTAAAATGTGGAATATAACATGGGTGCAAAAATTGAAAAAAGGGCCTCAGTCATGAAGGGGTTAATGCCACCCAGTAGATCAAGATGCCAAAACTCAGAGGAATGTGGCTGCTACATCATATAACTTTTAAATTATAAGCTCCAAGATTTTACTTGAGGCAAACTGAAAATGGTGGTGTGTTGGGGGGGTGGGAAACCTACATTTTGCTGAATTTTATTTTGCCTCAAAACTGCTAATTTGACATTAACAAAATTTCAGGGAAGTTGCCCTATAAACAGCACTGCAAGAGATGGAGTGAGAGAGACAGAGAGAGAGGAAGCTTACCATGGGTAGCTTTAAAGAGAAAAAACTCGCTCATTCCCTATTCTATTAGACAATTTCTGTGTTTCGTAATTTTAAATGTTATAATTGGCCATTTCAAATTGGAATAGCCAATAGTAGGCTGGCTATTGCACCCGCCTACTGCTGCTGTCAATCATCAGAGGTGGACCTGATGGAGAACTTCAGGTCCACCTCTGCTGATTGACAGCAGCAGTAGGTGGGTCCAATAGCCAGCCTACTATTGGCTATTCCAATTTGAAATGGCTAATAGCAGCCTAGCTATTCATTCCTATGCTAGTTGTTGTTTTTTTATTTCTTTACTCTGACGGCAGCCTGCGGCAGCTGTCAATGTAATAGAAAAAAAAAACATAGCAGTGGAATCACCAGATAATGCTAATGCTGTGATCTGATATCACGGTGGCTCTGTGTTCTCGAGTTCTCAGTGTGCAATGACAGTTCAGCATCCCCTGGTTACCAGGTAACCAGGGGTTGCTGAACTGACATTACCAGGGACCTGCGGTCAGGGAAGGCATGTGAGGCAGAGCCTCACCTAGAATTAGAATGATGAATTATGTCTGAAGCTGACAGCTTTTTCTCCATTCAGATTGGCATCTAACCGGTTACACAGCAGGGAACACCTCCCCGCTGTGTAACCTGTCACAGAGCCTCAGCGGTAAGGAGCAAGTGATGGACAGGCAGGCTCCCCCCTGTGTAAAAACAATATATGTTATATTTTGTTATCTTAAGTAATGACAAAGTTATCGCTGAAGCAATAGGCCCATGGAGCTGAAATGTAAAAATGTATCTGGTCCGTACAAGTGTGAGAGCTGAATTGGTAAACAAATTCTTAGGATATCTGGTTCCAGGTTGGGATTATTTCTGGGGGTCATGCTGTTTTAAGTGCAGAACCACTACTGGAAATGTAACACTTGTCATTCTGATAATTTTTGATACACAATCACTATAGATGTCTGTATGTTGAACATTTACTGAATGCAGGCATAAATTAGCAGTCTGCATGTCAGAAGTGCTTTGAGTGGGGTCAGGAAGAAAGTGAAATATGCAATATTTGTGCCTGTGTGCCTTAATCAAGGAAAATGACCAGGATAGGATGTGGCTTCCCAGCCATAATTAAAATAGTCATTGGCTATCTAGTTCTGGATTGAATGATATGCTGAGGGCATGATGTTATTCATGCAAGACCCGTTCTGGAGGCGCAGACACTTGTCACTGTGACAGGTCTAAGGTGTCTAAATGTTTCCTCATTAAAAGCACTGCAATCAACATAGGGAACCTGCGTGTGATGCTTAATAAATTGGTCGATGATGTGTTGTATATGATACTGGCCTCAATGATAAAGCATATTGAAATACAAATATTTTGAGTAAAATGAAAACAATGTGCTGTGAAATCAGAAAAAGACCTTACATAAAACAAGAAAATGAAGCTCACATAGCTGTTTCATAAATCAGCTTACTTATTAATTGTTCCTCCAGACATATACATAACCCTTCTTTATCTCCACAAAGCAGTCAGATAAGTATATGACTCTTGCTCTGAACTTTGACCTGGTGGTCCAAATTGATATACACACTGAATTTTAACTACTATTTCTGTTTGTTTTCTATTAACCCTATTAGACTATAAGACTTTCTTACATGCCTTTAACGCCTGTCAATGTGCTTGTATTTCTTCCTCTATATTGTCGGTTACTCCCCGCTGCCTTGTAAATGTGTAAAGTGCAACTTACCCAGTGGCACTGTATAAATAAACTGATAGTTACATAGTTACATAGTATTTGAGGTTGAATAAAGACATTAGTCCATCAAGTCCAACCTATTAGGATCTCATTCTAGGAGTACCTGTACCCCTGTATATTACGGTCCCTTAAGAAATCGTCCAAAAGTTTCTTGAACAATTCCACATTATTTGCTGAAATCACCGCCTGTGGCAGTGAGTTCCAGACCCTAACTGATCTTACTGTGAAGAACCCCCTTCGCCCCTTGTGCTGGAATTTTTTTTCCACCAATTTTAGGTGATGGCCTCTAGTTTTTGTAACGGAGTTAATTTTAAACAGTTTATCGCTAATGTTGCTACCACCATTAAACATTTTGTACATGGAAATCATATCCCCCCTTAATCTCCTCACCTCTAATGTGAACATGTTTAAATTTAGTAGCCTCGTCTCGTAGCTCTGGTCCTCCATACCCCTAATTAGTTTGGTTGCCCTTCGCTGGACTTTTTCCAACTCTGATGCAGCAATAAAGCCTGTGACGTCCTCATAAACCTAGGATCTTCTGGGTTAGATACAATGCTTCTCATGAATATAAACCCATTATATCAGCAGTAACCATTATGGGCAATTTCCTAACTTTAACTTAATAATACTGCATAGTGCTCAGTCAGGAAACAAAGAAATATGCACATTTATTCCAGTTGGCCGTGTCACAGTCACTGGTAGTAAGCTGAGTTTTACTCTCAATTTCCTGTACTTTCTTACCCTTCTCTCCTGGGCACATCTCCAAGCAGCTCCAAAAAAGACTGACAGGTGGGGGCTTCAATCTGAGACTGCTGGGAGGTGCGTGAGATGAACTATAGGAAAGAGAATGCAATGCAAGATGAGCTGTGACAGACAAGAGACAGGTCTTGGGAAGGGGCAATGAGAAACCGCAATGTAAATGAGAAGGAGGATTGTGACTCGAGATGTTAAGATGTGTCGATTCGTTTGCTCTTTCCTCAAGCACATGAAAGGATGTGTTTAATTGCAAGTCTGCAATTTGTGAATCTGTGTGGTATAGTTTGTGCCTAATAAGCTGTGTTCAGTAATAATAATATGCAGAAATCTAAATCGTGTATCTAAAGCACACCGGTTTAAGACAATTGTTAAGCAAATGTCTTACACTCTATAGGAACCCCTCAGAGGGTTTACAAACAGTGTTGGCTGCCATAGGAGCTTTTTTTTCATTGACAGGCACATGGGGTTCTTTTAGGGCTCATTCAGAACTTGGCATCCTATGTTAACATAATGAATGGACTGGCAATGCACCAAAACATCCAAAAAAGGATATGTCCCATCTTTGGCAGCACAGCCCAACCCAACACATGGTAGTGCACTACAGTGCCTTGTAGTGAGCTGCAATGCATGTAAATTGTAGCTGCTGCATTGTCTTAATGCATTGCAGCGCCTTTGAAAATGAATGTCACCGCAATGCACTATCAAACATAACATGTGTTAACGTGTTATTCAAAGGTAGAAAACACTAGTCGCACACTGTATAACACTGGAACATTTTAATGAACAATCTGCACAGGATTCCTGTGTCCTGCCCAAGCTCCTGTTGGCGCGTTTCACCCAATTCTGGGCTTAGTCATGGATGTTCCATGCTGAATCGTGAAGGAGACGTGGCATCTCCACCCAGTTGTTGTCATTCGGCAGACCATTCTCCCTGCTTTGGCTGTAACTATCTCTCAGGTGAGCTAAAGCATATGCGCTCGGCTGAGCCGTTCCCCCTTAAAGTCCTACCAGGCCCTTAAGGTCTGGTAGGAATTTTAAGGAGGAACCCACCCCCAATAATGGGGGGGGAACGTGGGGTTCCCCTAAAATTCTAAACCCTGGGGCGTTGGTTGTGGGGGTTTGGGCAGGGGGCTTATTCAAATCCGGGTACCCCTTTAATAAAGGGGAACCCAGATGCCTCCTCCCCCCTTGTGAATGAGTAAGGGGTACTTGTACCCTACCCATTCACTAAAGGGTTAAATAAAATTGTAAATAAAAAGCCAGACTTTTGAAAAAAATCCTTTATTTGGAAAAAAAAAACACAAGACATGTTTTTGACAATTCTTTTACTTTAAAAACAAAAACAAACATTGATCCACCGATGTAATCCAACGTCAATCACGACGTCCAGCGTTGTCCGTGATGACGACAACGACTCGACAAAATAAAAATAAAACAATAAAAATTGAATAGAAATAACTTTTTAGAAAATCCAACGACTGCCATCCCGTCGCTGCGATGAACACCCGCCGCAGAATGGCATTTTGACAGATGCCAATGACATACAAACATTTTGGCAGAGCTACCAATGACAGCTATCTCCGCCCAACTGTTTACAGTTGTAACAGGGTGAGCCATGGTTGGGCAGAGTCATCCTGACTTTGCCCAATCATGACTCTCACTGTTCTCTGTGCTCTGAGAGTGCAAAATCTTGCACCTGACCACAGCAAGGCTTTAGCCAATCAGGGCTTACAAGGCACAGTGCCTTATGCAGGGGGCGCGGCTGGCAAAGAGCCAGCCGAACACCCTGACAGTTCGTGAGTTCCCTGAACACACGAACATCGAGTCCAACCCTAATTGACAAGGCTTTAGCCAATCAGGGCTCACAAGGCACAGTGCCTTGTGCAGGGGGCACGGCTGGCGAAGAGCCAGCTGAACACCCTGACAGTTCGTGAGTTCGCCGAACACACGAACATCGAGCCCAACCCTAATGCACCACTGAAATCATGAATGAGTTCAAAGGGTCATTAATGAGAGCCAATAACCTTAATTCTCTGCAGTAGATGGGACTCTACTGAAAACAAAGACCAGGAGAACTTTTCAATTTTTATCTAATTTATTTTACTGTTGCTTATTGTCTTTTTTGTAATATTATTTTTTTGAAATATTATTATTATACAGGGTTTATATAGCGCCAACAGTTTGTGCAGCGCTTTACAATATAGGGAAGACATTATAACTACAATACAATTCAATACAAGATGGTAAAGAGGGTATTGTTTTGCACTGTATTTTATTTAATCAAAACCATATTTTAAAATTGTTAAACAGATCTCTATATGCTCTAATCAGAAGTTAACTATCCCTTCTGATGACCACTCTCAGTCTGCTGGTGCTTCAATTATTGTTTCATGAAAAATCTCTGCATAGGGTGAGGCTAAGCGTATAATCATCACAGTTACAGTGGTTACAGTGACGGGATCTGAGACTGTTGCTGACACACCCACATCAGCCAGTGTACATGATTTCACTGAAACAAGCCCTTAAAAACTTGTAGTAATTACTTTAAAAACTTTGACTGAAAAACATTGTCACATCAGCCAGCTTTTAAAAAAAAAAAATGAAACATTAGGGTGTATTTATTTGAATGAAATAGCCCCCAAAATATTCCAAAATAATTTAGTAAGTTCATGCACAGCCTTTAAATTCTATGACTAGGCTAGTTTTTTAAGATTACCAACATCAGCCAGCTTCCAAACTTCTGTGATTTTGCCCCATTTATAATGCCAGTAAAAGTATGTTTATGGCCAAAGCATGGTGAAGTTATTTAAAAACTAACAAAGGCATTTTTAAAAAATAGCAAAACATGGTAGCTAAACAGAGAAGGGAAGAGATAAGTTAATTGGGGCTGATTAGGGTTAACTAGAAACTATTTATTTAAAAGACTAAACATATAAGGTTGCTTTAATTTATACCAACCTAATTTACATGGAGCCCTGTCTGTGTTCCTGCAGCAGAGACTCAGAGCAAGTTATAAAACTTCCCAGCGATTTTGTCAGGTACAGCCACCACAGTGGGGAAGGAAAATAAACCAGCCACCCAAATTGAACTTGCTACGTTTTTTAGGGCTTATCCTGCACATCCAATGTCTGTAAGTGGTTAAAAATGTTTTAATTAATTTGACTATAAACCATTATAGTTGGCCTTTTATAAAATGTGGTTTTCTTCTTCTATAACAGAATATAATTGATCATATTTAGTTTCCTTTTTGGCATTGGCATTCTTTGCAGGTTGAATTGCATTGCAGATTACTGGTATTAAGTGAGCCTTTGTTTCCTTGACCAGCTCTACAAAAGAAAATGCCCTTATATAGACCAAACTAAAGAGCAAAGGGCCCCTTTGTCAAGGCCCTCACAGGTCCTTAAAACTCCAACAACGACCTGGTTATGTCACAACTGAAGGCAGCAACAAGACCTGTCAGCAGTGGGCAAAGATTGCAGTGGTGGAAGCACCAGGAAGACCCACCATGAAGGGTCACTTGACAGCTAAATCATATGGGTTAAAAGGGGCCTAGGAAGGGTTTTTTAATGGGAACGTGTAGGAGTTCCAAGTTTGCCAGGAGATGGGTTTTTATTCTTTATTCTAAAATTTGCTACCATCTGCACTAGGTTACCTACTTGTTTGCATCTTTTTTTTAAAAACGATTATGATAACATTTGCAACTTAATATATTTGGGGGGGAAA
Source organism: Nanorana parkeri (assembly GCF_000935625.1). NCBI lineage: Eukaryota > Metazoa > Chordata > Amphibia > Anura > Dicroglossidae > Nanorana > Nanorana parkeri. Next base: position 39,071 of record NW_017308622.1, on the reverse strand, counting down.
CCTTATAATTCACTGCTTGTCTGGGGGTAAAATAAATATTTTTACTTAAATTAATTTATACCCTAATATATAAAAATGCTCCTCTTGTAGCTGTTCCAATCGTAGAAGGTTTACTTCAATAAATCTTACCTTACATAGCGAGCACAATAAAAAGAGATATTGAGTATTAAACCCAGCATACAGAATATGAGATTGGACACTGTGCTATTAACTCCACATATACCAAATAAAAATGTTCTCTTAGAATTACAGCATATTTGAGAATGAATCTTGTTTAGTACACATATAATAGTTAATCCGATGATTTATCCAGTCTCCCTTGAAAGTCATGATAAATGTTGGAGGTAATGCAGGAAGAACATGGCTTTTTGTATTTTTTTCACTTCACTCGCTAAGCCCTGCAGCATTACAATTGCCCTGCATGTTGTTTGGTGCGCAATGGTTTGTTATTATTTATAAATCAGTACTGATGTTTTTTGTGACTTTCATAGATCTGTTATGGCTGATTTCAAGTGACACAAAGGATGTAATAAATGTTACTAATAACGATACAAATTGGGTAACTCATGTTATATTTTCCTATAGTTTCATATGTATCAAATCACATACAATGAAAAGTGCTAATTTTGGCACTTTTGTGTTATAACAACATAATATATACTGAATTGGCTTGTAGGAGAAATTAGATTGGCTTAATCAATTAAAGTATAATGAAACTCAGGAAGAAAAACATAATTTATACCAACTCACTAGTCTTTAGATGAGGTGACTGAAGAAACACTGTCATATCAATAAATAAAATAAACATATTGTAAAGCATGGTTGAGAAGCATAAAAAAACAAAGGTATTCACATCTGTAAATGTAACTCATCCTGACTAAGCTAAAACTGTTTTTAGAGTGTGAAAGAGCTTGCACATCTATGAGTTTGTATTTATATAATTAGCAGTTGAAGGAAATCTTCACCATTTGTGGATAATTTAACTTACAGTAAAATTATTGATTTCAAATAATTTGACATTTAAAAAAAAATTCCTTGCCAGAGTCATAGGCATCCACAACCTTCTTTCTGAGGGAGGTCCTTTGATCTTCCCATGATGACACATAACACACAATGTTCATACAGGTCAATAGCAAAGCACACACCAGGTCTTAGAAATCTGGGTTTAGATAAAACAGGTACTTACTTACTTTTCACACATGACAAATCTGAATCAAAACAAATGATCGTGACAAGATCCTGAATATAAGGTACCACACCCCTAATATATCGAATCAACATGGAAAAGAAAGAGTGGGGCTTTTAAGGTACCAAGTGACAAAACCCAAGCAATTACAACATGATAAAACAAGGATTCTTTATTATACGAAGGTTAAAACTGTTTAAAAACCCCACTCTTTCTTTTCAATGTTGATACCAGAACATTAAAACATATCTAAACCCAAAAATAAAAATATAATATATTGCAGCTTACTGGTCCTTAGTGGTGACTGCATTAGTTTTATTAGGGCTTTCCCCCTTTTTTTTTCAGCAGTAAGCATGGCCACTGTTAGAAGACTGCGGAATTTGCATAATTGAAGTCTAGGAGGTGTTATTTACCTGTCCAGAGACAGGTGTTAAAATATCATTGTATGTGGCAGACAATAGGTGTCTCTATTGTCTGCCACACCTCTATTCAAGTTTGACTTCATTTTTACATAAATGGCCTCTTTCACACCTCTTTTAAACCAGTCCTCCTCCCCGTCTAGGATGCGTACTTGACTGTCTTCAAAGGAGTGACCTTTTTCCTTTAGCGTAGGTACACTGCTGAATCCTGACCAGAGGTTTGGCTCTTCTGTGCTGTGCCATACACTGGTGTAGCTGCTGTTTTGTTTCACGATATACAATTCTGAGCACTCCTCACTGCACTGAACTGCATACACAATGTTGTTCATCTTGTGTTTTGGTGTTGGGTCTTTTGGGTGAACCAGTTGTTGCCTCAGTGTATTGCTGGGTTTAAGTGAGTTGCTTTGACTTATTTTTTTACAGCTATACTATGACCTGGATGAGTGAGAACCTTCACAGACAAATCAAGAATCTACTCTGCTCCAGTCATTTTTCTGCTCTTCTAGGCACTCATTTGGCACTTTTTCAATTTTTTCCCTTCATTCTGTTTTCATCTCTGCAGACAACAACAAAAACCAAAACACCATCTAAGGGGAGCATGTTATGTCAATTATGTCTAATTGTAGGACACTTAGGGGTTGATTTACTAACCTTATAAACACACCACGAACATGTATACACCTCTGTAGTGTGTTCCCTCCCAGCATGATCTATGGGTGGAATCTAGACACCTTTGTAGTGTGTACACACCCAGCAGGTGTGTTGTGCAAAGCCAAGCATGAATTGCAAGGTGATGTTGTGTAAATTAGCTCTATGTTGTGTTGCTTGCGTTGATGAATGCAGGAATGTAAATGCATGAGCTAACCATTTTTGTCTAAACTGTGAAGCAGCATTATATATGCATCATGTGCATGATTTTTCCATATATGGCATTAGTGGAAATATGCTTTTAGAGACTTTTTGGTTGATAAATACGTTTTGCTGTGTGAAAATCACACGCACCTGGTGCGTGCGTTTGTTTAGGTGTTTAGGTTAGTAAATCACCCCCTTATTCTCAATTTCTAATTTTAAGTTTAACTAATACAAATGTCCCCAACTTTGTTTACCGTCAGATCCATGTGTGAGTATAAATCCTGTTGTTTAATCTCTCACTTTGTCAAAGGTACATTCTCTGCTCCTTTAGGATATATACCCAAATATAAACAATTGAACCTTTAAATTATATGATTACATACAAAATACATTATTAAAGAAACAAGCATTGACTATGTTTAGCACCCAAATTAAGCTGATGGATTAATGCTTAGCTCCTATCACTGAGTCCGATATCTTTTTTTGGGACATTATAAAACATGAAAATCAGTCACATGTTTGCTCTAGTAAGTGTTATTAAAACTCTTCTTTCTTGGATACCGATTTTAAATAATGGAAAGCCAACCTTGCCTAAGTTATACAAACAGGTGACATTTACAGTCTTGGATTACAATAATGTATAGTACCTATTTTAGATCAAGTTCAAATATTATGTAAACATGAGAATCTTATCAGATTTATGTCTGATACGAAAAAGCTAACAATTTTGTCTATTATGGTTGTCACTTACCAGCATTATTATAAAACATTTGAAGAAAGTTGATGCTGCCACCTGGAAGTTCAGCACCAATTTTTTTTCTATCAGCATTTTGCCGATAGTGCCATTTGCGGCCAAATAGCTGCCGATAATTCAGTGCATCACTAGTTAAAACTCCTGTCCAAAATGGAATTTTCAAACTGAAAATAAAAACATTTGTCAGGCCAATACTTTTTAAAAATATGTTATTTTTTTTTTTTTTTTTATTTCGTTAATTTACTT
>NW_017308622.1:9818-35423 GCF_000935625.1 Nanorana parkeri | reverse complement strand
GGCCATTCTTTTTAAAAATATGTTATTTTTTTTTTTTTTTTATTTCGTTACTTTACTGTCGAGGGGTGTGGGGAAATGTCAGGGGTCTGAACAGACCCCCGAAATTTCCCTTTTGAAATAGAAAAGAGATTGAGGACCAAGAGTCCTCAATCTCTTTTTCTGCAGCCCCAGTAATGTATGAACAGGAAGCCTCTATACTGAGTGATCCTGTCCATTCATAAACTGTGGAGATAGTATGTTTACCATGTCCACAAACATGATTGAAAAGGAAGTGATGTAGAGCACTTTTTATGCTGTTTATTTATAATTGGAGACACAGTAAACATACTATGTCCTCAATTATTTGGGACTCAGGACTGATCGCTGAGTGCTTATAACCGCTCTCCAGTCAGTCCTTCGGCTGTTAAAGGAGGTCATGCGGGCGGTGCAGGGAGGAGAGCTCGGTCTTCTGTGACACTGCTGACAGCTGTCTCCTCCCCCACACCGCCGGCTCAGGCTCCTGTGAGAGCTGATAGCTGTCTCCTCCCCACACCGCTCTCCATCCTGATTTTCTTGTTACAGGAGGCCGAGCAGGAGAAGAGTTCACCACTGCTGACAGCGATCTTCTCCCTGCCCCGCTCGACCTCCTGACAGTTTTTCTCCTCTCTGCTGTGCGCTGCTCTATATCAGAGGGGACACAGAGCAGCTCCCAGTGGGGAGGAGAGAAGCTAGGAATGTACTGCATTTTCGGCCAAAAAATTGTACTTTTGGCATTTTGCCCAAAGTACTATTTTCGCCCAATATATTTTGGTTGCCAACATTTTAGTGCATCCCTCTTTTGCCTCCCCAGTCTAAGCATTGAACGTTTGATCTCTGTAACTTATGGTTGTGGCAAGAAGGGAATAACGCCCAATTTCAGTAGTGTTGGCAGACAGGCTCAGCTCAATCCAGATGACACCTTGAAGATTTTTGAGAAGTTTAAACCAAAGAAAAGGACATGTGGCTGAGAGGCAGACAGGAACATAAAGAAGAAGGGTGGAGCTATCTACACAGAGGAAAAGTGAACTATGGGGAGGGGTGGAGACAAATTCCCGGAACAGATAAGCATTAATATTTAAAGGCATAGCACAATACATATGTAAAATGAAAAACTATATTGGGGAGATTAAGCATTTCCTCTCCCAGAGACGTAATAGTAAATGAGAAAATATCTCCCTATACTGAGGAAAATTCTCCTCTTACATACTTGCCACTCTAACAAGTTTCCCCATTGGAAGAATGACCCTCATCATCACATAGACTTTAAACCTTCCACACTCTACCCAGAACTAAAAATACAGTTGTACCTTTACATATATTTTAAGCTTTCATAATGCAGCAAATATTGCTGCTGTTAACACAAGAGAAATGTACCTTTCAGGTGGTGACATAAATAAATGATGCTTGGGTGTTTGTGCTTGGAAGCAATATGTACTTCTTTGCTTTCTTTGATTTGGCTCACAGCTGCTCAGCGGCTGGTCTGTTCTTCTGTACTTGTTTGGTTCCTTTAGCAGAGCGAAAACATGGATTGTTTATGTCAATTTCTTTAATTTGTTAACAAAGGTCTTTGGTTATACACTACTGGTCAAAAGTTATAGAACAACCCCATTTTTCCAGTTTTTATTGAAATTTACGCAGTTTAATGTCTCAATGTACTCTAAAAATAAACCATAGAACAAATAAACAATTGGACATCCAAAAGAAATCATGGAATCATTTATTTGACAAAAATGTAATCTAAATTTTTGACTCATCAAAGTAGCCACCTTTTGCAGATATAACAGCCGAACACACTTGTGGCATTCTTTCTACAACGAAAAGCAAATATTGTTCGGAAAGTTCTTCTCAACACTGTTGCAAAAGTTCACACAAATGTGCTGCTTTGCTTTCACCCTTCTGTCCAGTTCGCCCCAAACAAGCTCGAAAGGATTTAAGTCTGGAGACTGTGCTGGCCATTCCATGATTTGAAGCCTACAGTCTTGTTCTTTTCTTCTAAGGTAGTTCTGACACAGCCTGGAGGTATGTTTTTTTTGGCCATTATTTTGCTGTTGGAACCCCTGACTAACTAGACATATACCAGAGGGTATTGTATGGCGCTGCACAATACTGTGGTAGTAGTTTTGGTCCAGGGTGCCACTCACTCTGTGCAAGTCACTGAATCTGGATTCAGCAAAAGAGCCCCGGACACTGACACTTCCTCTTTAATGTTTGACAGTTGATGTCACATACTGAGGAACCATCCTTTCACCTACTAGACAGTGTACAAAAACCCTGCCTGATGAACTGAAGATCTCAAATTTTCATTTATTGGTCCATAAGACCTTCCTCCAGTCTTTAGTAGTCTACTGGCAGTTATTCATGGCCCAGGCAAGCTTCTTTTCTGTGCCGTCCCAATAGGGGCATAGAATATGAGATGCATAGCCTCAGTTAATATTAGCATTGTTATATAGGCTAGAATTTATATAGTGTGATTTGCCTAACTATTTTCTCATAGCTAAATCCATGTGTTATCCTATGCTGCCATCTAGTGTCCTTTTGTTGTAATAAACATGTTTTCTGTAATTATTCCTCATGTGACGATGTATTTCCCCCTAGTGTACGCCCCTTCCTTCTTCCTGTGTGCAGTACTTCCTGTGTCATGGCCAAAGCTAGCAAGCCACATGTAACAGGACACATATATAATCTGCACAGTACGTAGGAAAGGCATCATTTTCTGACCGCACAATACTATAACCATTCATCTGCTGTTCCTATCATCTGCTGTAACCCTGATGTTAAAGAATAAACACCTCTTTTGAATGAATCGGTATTGACGAGTTCAGCTATCTGACGAGGATTGTCCGCAGTGAGTATATCTGCTTATACAGGCCAGGCATAGAGGTCTCAGCAAGGGATATATTTCGCTATCACAACAATCGGAGTCAGAATATTTTCCTTTTTTGCCATCTTTGCAATGGCTTTCTTACTGCCACTCCACCTGCCAAACCTGCAGCTCAAAGTCTTCTCTTCACATTTGAAACCAAGACTTACTTACTTTGATTAGGGTTAAGCTGTGCTTGAAGCTGCTGTCCGGTGAGCTGCCTGTCATGCAAGCTGTTGTCTCTCAGAAACTCGTCTTCTGATTCTCTTGTGGATTTGGGTCTGCCAAACCTCTTCCTGTCAGAGTTTCCTCCAGTTTCCAAGTGCCTTTTGATGGTGTAGGAAACTGTACTCACTTACACATTGGCTGCCTTTGCAATTTCTCTAAAGGAAAGACCTACACTTTTAAGGGTTATAATGATCTGTCTGTCTTCCTTTGTTAAAGGAGAACTATGAAATGAGTGATTTCCACTCACCTCATAGTTCTAGCCGACCTGTGACAATGAGACTGTCACAGGTCGGCTCAGTAGATCGGGATCCTGTCACGGCTCTCTGCCGTGACAGGGGGAGGGGCTGGATTCCCCTCTCCCCGCTCTGATCTGCCAGCGCTGACTGGCGGAACGGACGGGGGAGGGGGCGGGTACATGGACGCAAACGAGCACATATAGGCGATCGGCGGGCTATAGACCCGCTGATCGCCTATATGTGAAACACCCAGTACCGGGTGTTCGCATTGGACGGGTCTTTTCTGCCCTTGCGTGCCCGCTAGGGGGCGCGCGCGAGCAGAAAAAAATTGCCGTCTGGAGACGGCAACCCGCAGATGCTGCAGTGCCGTCCGTCCGTTTTTTTACTACGGGCGGATGGCAAGAGGTTAATTGCCTTTTTCTCACCATTTTGAGAGCAATATACTACTTTCTGCAGTACAATACTGTCCATATATTGCTTTAGAGGGTAACACAGTATTTTCCAACACTGCTTTTATACAGACAGAGGGCTTGTGAGTAATCAACAAAAGTTGGGACAGCTGTAGGAATTGTTAGCATAAACTTTCAATGCTTAACTTACTTACATTACTGCAGAACAACTGTGAGTTGTTAACCCGTTACTTCTTCCGTGAAAAATACCTTTTTGTAACCAGACAGGAAGTGAGGGGAACGCATCCAACAGCAACACAGACAGAAAAAAAATATTTTTCTGTAGCAGAGTAGGGAAGGGTTAGAACCCCTGTCAGAATTCTTCTTTCTATCTGTGTCTCGGTTTCAGATTTTCCCTCACTTCTTGACTGGTGAAATCGTAGTCTACAGGACAGGAAGTAAGGGTTAATCTCTATAAGGAGCCCAAGATAGTAGTTTAAACTCAACTGGCGTTCTAATCCTCCCTCACTTTATCTAAAACAGGAAAAAAAATTTGACTTGACATACTCTTTAATACGTTTCTGTTTTATTAATTGTATTAAAGGCTTTACAGGCAAGTCTTTGGCATGATTCATCATCAGCTGTGCAATTACATAACGTATGTGTAAAATTACATTCCAAACATAACCCCTATGGGGTTGTTGTACAGGTACATTAGGCAGTGTTTCCAAACAAAAACATGTAAAAGATATAATACATGTTGGTCTCTTGAGCACTCACTACACAGTTTAAGTCAGTTTCTTACAGGGAAGTGGACAGGTTTTTAACACAAATATTAGAGGAACCTGGGAGAAATGTAAGCACTTTCCATTTGTGTTACAGTGTTTCTCAATTTAAACAAATGTAATGAACAACAAAGAATTTCCTGAGCACCATGGGGTAGCTAAATAGACAGCACATCAGGTACTGCTTGCCTTGAGGCTTTGTTTGTCTAATTAAACTTCAGACAGAGATATCTGATTAGGGAGAAATTACTGCTCTGATAAATTGTTGAGTTTTGGAAACAATGAGCTTCTTTCAGCACAACAGAAAATAATACATTGTTAACTATGTGAAAAGAAGACTAGAGCTCCACCTATGGGCTTAAAAGGGGAAGACAAATGTCTAATATGCAATATTCCATATTTACCTGACTAACCAAAAGAAAAAATGTTTACAAAAAATGTATTTTAACCCGTATTTGTAATAAAGAAAAAAGTGCCAAAACATTTTTTTCCAGCTGGAAAAGGTTAAAGACTGAGGTAAATAAAGTACCTACCCTCTTTTCATTACCCTGGTTGGGGTTCCAGCATCGATGGTTGCCAAGATAATTCAAATCTTTTAGGCATATATACCAACTCTCTGTCTGCAGCCATTAAATTACAAACCAGCTAACATCAGTAAAATATGGTCAACAAATCATTGATAGATAGCTAGAGGTGCTTGACAAATGCATTCACCTCAAAACTGAACAAAATAGCAATACCTCAGTGCGGGGTTGACAAATGACAACCAGAGAACATGCACAGGTGATGCCTTAGTAGTAGAGAGTAATATTGTATCTGAATCCTCATGAATGTGCATTCAGTGGAAATAATTAGGATGTTTATTACTGTGGTCACCATGCAGTGAACATGCCTCACAGCATATGCATGATCGTATAAATGTTTACACGCATCAGATATACATCAAATCAATATACAAGACACTGTATATTATGATTGTAGTTTTGCTATTTACATCCCATTGACTCTTAGTTGTCTGGTGTGCAGGCTAAAGTTTTTTTTTTACCATAAAAGTAATCGCTATCGCTAGTCTTACTTTTAGACTTTTAGACCCTTACTTATCATTGACTGTGGAGATTACATTATTCCCACATTTTATGTTTTTTTTTATATGTCTATATGTCTATATGTCTAAAAAAAAGTCACACACTATAATATTTCATTGGACCACCTTTAGCTTTGATTATGGCATGCATTTGACCTGGCATCATTTTGATGAGCTTATGCAATGTCACAACATTTATTTGTGTCCAGAGTTGCATTCATTTTTCACCAAGATCTTTTCATAATGATGGGAGAGTCGGACCACTGCATAATGTTCTCTCCAGCATAACCCAAAGATTCTCAATGGGGTTAAGGTCTGGACTCTGTGGTGGTTAATCCATGTGTAAACATTATGTTTCATGCTCCCTGAACCACTCTTTCACAATTTAAGCCCAATAAATCCTGGCATTGTCATCTTGGAATATGCCCTTGCCATCATGGAAGAAAAAACTATTGATGGAAAAACCTGGTCATTCAGTATATTCAGGTATGCAGCTGACCTCATTGGTTGCCAGATGAAACATAGCAATCACTGCAGTGATTATCCAATGGAAGGCTCTTACCTACAGTCATGGCCCAGAATATTGGCACCCCTACATTTCTGTCAGATAAGGCACCACTTTGCGCTGAAAATTGTTGCAATTACAAATGTTTAGGCATTCTCATGTTTATTTTTTTGTTTGTATTGGTATGACACAAAAAAAGCCAAATTTGACACATTCCACGCAAAACTCCAAAAATGGACTGGACAAAATTATTGGCACCTTCTCCAAATTGCAAGTAATAATTGCATTCCAAGTTTGTGATGCTCCTGTAATTTGTAAATAAACTCACCTGTATCAATTAACAGGTGCTGACAATATAGAAATCACACCAGTTAGAAATCGCAACCAGTTAAAATGGTGAAAAATTGACTCAACCTTTCTGTTGTGTGCCTCAATTAATTTACCTTTGTCTAGAATTCCGCCTGCAAAATTGCAGTGCACTTCCTGTGCCTACAGCCTCAAAGTTGTATATCTACAGTGTGAAATTGCTGCCTTTGACTGCTAGCCTTATGAGATTTAGAATGAGATTTGGTGATATCACTCTTGTGCTGCTCCCTGTTCTCCTTGCTGGAGGCAAAGCTATACCTGAGAAACTGCAGTACAAGGATCTCTCTGCTTCAGCTACATTCATTCTGTGGATCTGTGCTTTCTGCACTTTTGTTGCTTATTCTTTTATTACACCACAAATCATCAGTGAGGAGGGGGAAGCTATGACATGTGTAAACAAAGTTCTATCAGTAGTGCAGGACAGATCAACTGCAGGGAGCTTGTAGGCAGTACTACTAACTAGGCCTTTTTCACCTGCTTGCCTTTCTTGGACACAGCTTCCAAAAGGTCAGGTTCTCTTTATGTGTACTTATGTGGAACTCATACTTTCAGTATAGTCTGTACCCCCAAACTAATTTCAGTCTAGTTATTAAGCCAAATAAATCTACACACAAATACTGATTTACTATGAAAATATTGTACAAAGAATCATCAAAATATAAAATGTTACTTTGAATGCAGAGCAGCTGTGAGAAGCACATGCACATTCCATACACGTGTGCCACCATATACAACATATGGACATACAACATATGCATGCACACGTCCATATGCAAGCGCGTGCGCAGAGCAAACACAATCTAAGCATTCGGAGGGAGGTGAAGCTTGTGGTTGGAAAGCTGCCGTGTAATATTTAATGTCAGGTCGGCTTGTCAGTTTTCTGGTAATTAATGCAAACGCAGAGTCGCAGCCTCTCTGGAATCATATATCAGTGCCAGGCCAGCACGTCGTGTTGAACCGGGGAGTGTTATTATGGGAATTTTATATGTATTAGCAGCTGATGCACATTAATACGTTAAAAATGTCAGACAATCAGATCTCTAATTGTCTGATTTAAATGTCTATTTGTCAGGGGTTGCCCAGGTGACTAGAGACAGAAGCACATAACAATTTAGCTTCCCGCAAGAAATGCTAGGAAATAGAGGAGGGGAAGGAGAGCATAGAAACATTTATCTTTGTACCCAGGGGAGTGGAATGAGGGTAATAGATGCTGATACTTAAAGTCTCACAATGGAAAGTTACTAGATTCCTGATTTGTTGGAATCTAACACGGAAATATACTAAATAAAATACATATTTATTCTGTAAAATATAATGGTAGTTAGTGTATTGCCATTATTTAACTAGACAAAGAAGGTGGGCAAATGTGCTAGGCTTGGGAGCAGGGGTTTAGTATAGGGCTCGCAGGCTCGCAACAGTCCCAGCTTTGACTGGGGGACCTGCAACCCTCATAACAATTCTATTGTCACTGGCAGTCTTTTCCCCAATCAAGCTGCAGAGCTGCACAGGGAAGTGGTGGAAGCCCAGCTGAGAGTGCAAGGGTGTTTATTGTATAATCCGCTATCATTTGTAATGTGATCTTATCAGCATCACATAAAGCCCAGGCAATTTACTCCAGTACTTTACAAAAAAACCAAAATGCAATTGACAGGGGATGTCCTCAGATAATCCAATATACACATCGGCACAGTAATATATATCACAGCATTGCTGCCTTTTACATGTTCTGCTCTAACAATCTCACAAACAAAATCCTCTCTCACTGATGTCAATACTTCACAAGGTACAATGTGGTGGGAAGCCAGGAGGCTGAATCAGATAGACTGGGCAATCTATCTGAGACAGTACACTTAGCATTAAAATCTAGTACAGCAGAGGCCATAAGAGCAACCACTCCATTTCTTTAGTCAACGTTCTGCTTGCACCATAATGCCAAATAATGTATGAATGTCTTGGCTATAGTAATGTTATTGCTATTCCAAGCAGTTGTCTTAATATTTAAAGTGTACCTTCCAGGAGAGACATACTGTACTAAGCCTGCAGTTTAACGAGAAGTATGGTAGCCTTCTTTGAACAAAGCTACCATATTTTTACATTCTGTTAATTCGTGTCTGGTGTAGCAGCGAATTACTATAGAAGATATTGTGAACAGTGTGTGTGTTTTCATTAAAACATGTGGCGGCAGCTACCATTCGTGTGTGCAAAGGGTTAATTACATAATTAAGCAATGCCAGTGACAAGTCAAAGTGTCCAAACCTGTGGGACAGAAGAAAACACTAACACAACCTTTTGAGAATAGTAAGTGACACCTACAGTAGGTGTATATTATGAACTCTTTGAATAGCTGAACTTTTTCCTTGTAGTCTACTTGATATATTTTGCTTTATGCAATGCAACAATCTCCCGGATCAGTTTTGTTTAAGATGTCTTGCGCACATTGTAGTGTGTGACATATATTATTAGTAATTCATCTCTCTTAATATTTAAAGTGCACCTGCCCGAAGATACATACTGTATTCAGGAGTCAGAACTATAGCTCTGCAATCAACAACACTCATGCTCCTTGCTAAATGGTGAGCTCTAGCTTTTACTTAGTAGGGGGTGTATCAGACCTCTGCAGAATGACCACTGACTCAGTAGGCAGTGTGTTAAACCTCTGCAGAGAGACCATTGTTTACCTTCAGAAAGCTCCACTCTACAGCTGCTGGCAGGGGTAAGGCTTTTCTACTCAGGCAGCAGCTTCTTTCCATGAAAAATAAAATGCAAGACTATTCACACCCTTTTCTTTGATGCAACTGGAATATATTTAGCTGATTTAAACTAAAAGATCCTCACACTTTCTTTGCAATATATTTGTATAGTATGGAAAACAGGGCACAATGACTGTTTGTATTGTTTTTTTTTCTAGCTGCTACTTGGTTTCTTCTTACTATATTGCAAATGTAACATTTATGGTGGTAATATGAAAATAAATTGCAGTAATATCCATATCCCGAATTACATGGCCATGGGCACATAAAGGTGTGTGGTTGATACTATGCGCAGCAGTTTAAAGGACCAAATGTGGGAAGAAATATATGTGTCAGTAGATAGTATCATCACAGTCATTTTTGTAATTAGCTTATTTATAAAAAAAATTCATTTTCCCTTTTTCATTTCCTACAAGATGCATGTAATAACCTACTGATTGTACCGTAATCAGATTAATGCAATATTTCTGGATTGAAAAAAAAAACCACAGAGGTTGCGCGCATGCTTCTATTTACCCAACTAGTGCATATATTAGCTTTCCTAACTGCAGGTAGGATACAAGTTTTTTTACACAGTGGACATATCAATAAAGAATTTAAGTGGCAGTCAATGAAGAATTCAAGAGCCAGGAAGGCTCTGGATGAGCTTGAGCACACTTCCGGTGACAATAGTTGAAATGGCTTAAAAACATTAGGGGCAAGCTGTAATAATCATGGCTGTTTCTGAGACTAGGTTAGCTGGTCAGTTGCTGAAGGTGCAATTTGGCCCAAGGGCATTGGCACCACTGTGCTGCTATGCACAATCTTGGTCTGTTTTTATTAACTACCAGAACCCAACTCTATTCACTTTTTATTACGCCGGCTATGATGGGATTGTTTCCATAAAGCAAAGCTACACTAATATATAAGTAAGTAACAATCAGTTTAATACCAAATTTGCCTATGCTAAAATGTAGAGCAGAAGAATTGTTCACAATGAATTTCCTAAGCGATATAGGCATCCCATGTATATTGTGTTTGGTCTGTATCAAATTGTAATTCATTACACTTAATAATAAGTTGGTTGTTGGATTGCAATACCTTGTCATCTGGAAATATTGCTCTATCTTCATGTCATCTGCAGATTTATGGAGTCCCAGGCAGTGGACTGACTATTGCCTTCTTCCTTTAATGTTTTTTCTCTGTGTTTATACATTAAAAACCTAATAAAAAGATTCTAAAATAAATTATATAATCCTTGCCTCTTTGAAGAAAGCTACCATATTTTAAACTCTGTTATATTCCTGTCTGGCATAGCAGTGCATCTGGAATTACTAGAAGATACTGTGAACAGTGTGTGTGTCCAATAAAATATGTGGTGGAGGCTACTTTTCTTGTGTGTAAAGGGTCACTTGCATTATTAAACAACCCCAATGACAAGTCAAAGTGTCCAAACCCACGGGGCAGAAGAAAACACTAACACAACCTTTTGACAATAGTAAGTGACACCTAGGTGTATATTATGGACTTTTTCAATAGCCAAGTGATTTAACTAAACTTTTTTCTTGTGCATGTAGTAAACGAGAAATGTTTTGCTTTATGCGATGTAACAATCTTCCTGATCAGTTCTGATAGTTGCTCTTGTTTAAGATGTCTTGTGCACATGGTAGTGTGTGACATATTGTATTAATAATTACACTGGGCAAATAAGGTGTACATTATGAGTGCCTGGTTGGTATGCTGATTAGTTATTTATTATGTAAAGTGAAAGGAATAACATTGCAGCAGGCTCCACAATCCAGAAAAGATCCAGCAAGAAGTTTTCAGAAAGTTGTTTTGCATCATTAGTTACCTGTTGCTTCACTATATTGATAATCTCTGCTGCTGGTTGTAGTTGTAGCCACTGTGATGTTTGGGGATATTAGCACATATGGTGAGTGCTTTAAGGATGCAGTCCACTCGCAATATCTTCTGTTTAAGGCTTGGTAGCCCACTTTTATTCAAACGAAGGTTCATACATCCGTCTTGGATACTGACAGTCCGGGGTGATCATAATAGCCAATTCTATACTGGGATTGCCACACAATGCCACACCACAAAATGTCTTCTGCATTGTCAGAGTATGTTTACTGGTCTCTGCTGTTTTTCTTTCAAGTGACCCTGAGCTACTAAATATTGTTGAAATAGACTTGAGAGACACAAACGAATAATCTTTGACCAGATATGTGGCTTAATGTAAATGGAAAGTAACCCTGTCAGAGGGTGTTGCTTTCTATATAATACTGTACATACCTGCAAAAGGAAAACTGCACACACTTACCTTTATGATGTCCTACTGACGGTGACGTCTCCCGCCAGCTTGTACATCATTACAGGACAAGGCAAATGCATATTAACATAGTAACATAGTATTTGAGGTTGAATAAAGACACAGGTCCATCAAGTTCATCCTATTGCATATATGCATGTGATTCTGCACATGTATGCGTGTGTATGAGTCCCTGTGTGATCTTGGTCAATGCTGTAGTAGTAAAATACCTAGAGGCTGGAACCACAGGATAACATATTGCTACAAGCCTCACCCAGTCCATAGAAATTACTTGTAGTCCTTAGTTCCAGGAGAACTGATGTTTCATATTTAGGCCATACCCACTTTGGCAGCTGCAACTGTGTGGTTCTGGCTGTGTGTGTATAGCTAACTAAGCTGCATTGCTTGGTGGTTGTACTATCTTCTATCTAGAGCACAGTATACAGGTACTCCTGGGACTCATGAAGGGTCGCTTACAGTGCTCCTTTTTGTTAAACTGTGTGGTATAGTTAGATCCTGTGCCGCATTGAACAGTATTTCTATTTCATTACATTCATTTTCTATTCTACTTTTTAGAGCCCTTCTTGGAAAAGTAGAAGCTGTACCAAACTAGCATTTCACTGGAGCCCTGTGAATTCTATATACACCTCATATTACAAATATATTGAGCTGGCTGTCTGCCATATTTTGAGTTATTGGATTTGGTGCAGACACATATCGGGGTCTTCAGTCCAGTAGAGTGAGTCTAGGCTTATGATCTCTTGTGGTACCTTTAAGGAGGGTGGGGGCTACCTCTTGCACTTTTTTTACGCTGCTATATATACACTCACCAAGCAATTTTATAAGAATACCTGTACACCTGCTTATTTATGCACTTATGTAATCAGCCAAGCAGTGCAATGTATAACACCATTCAAATACAGGTTAGGAGCTTCAGTGGTAGTTCACATTAACCACCAGAATGGAGCAAAATGTGATATCAGTGATTTCAACCATGGAATGGGGTTTGAGTATTTCTGCAACTGCTGATCCTTTGGGATTTTCACAGTCTCTAGAGTTTACTCAGAATGGTAGAGGATAATGGTCATACTGGTATGAGCTGACAGAAAGGCTACATTAACTCAGATAACCACTCTTTACAACTGTGGCGAGCAGAAAAACATCTTAGAATGCACAACATGTCAAACCTTGAGACAGATGGTCTTCAACAGCAAAAGACCATCAGGTTCCACAGCTGTCAGTGAAGAAAAGAAAGCTGAGCCTGCAGTGGGCACATACTCCCCAAAAGTGGACAGTTGAAGAGTGGAAAAATGTAACCTGGTCTGATGAATCTTAATTTTTCCTATAGCACACAGATGGTAGGCCAGTCACTGGATCCAGATCCATTACTTTGGGATGTGGTAGAATGGGAAATTAGCAACATGAATATGAAGCTGACAGATCTGCAGAAATTAAATAATGCAATAATGTCAGCATAGGTGAGAATCTCATAGGAATGTCTGTGGAGTGTAAAATCCATGCCACTATGAACTGAGGTTTTAGGGAGAAAAGGGGAGCCCTACCCAATACTGGCATAGCGTTCTTACACACTTACTTAAAATGCCCTGTGAGTGTGTAGTTCCCAGGTTGGGAGCTTTTTAATCTTAATGTGCTAAAGTTTTGTCTTTTTTATATATACTGATATCAGAAGTTTTTGCCCCATACGGGAAGTGGCCAGTGTTCAGATTTTACACTGGGTCACATGTATTTACACCTCTGTGTATACATATTACAAATACATTTCTCAGGCTATATAATGGGGATCATTGTCTGTAAACAAAGATTACTTTGGAAGGATCTTGCAGGTGTAGATGCAATTACTGCTAGCAGTGACAAGGAAGACATTGCCACAGGATAACATTATCATTAGAACAGTTAATACCTAGCTGTCTGAAGCGTAGGTTTAAATAGGCACTATACTACAAGAACTTGAATCATAGGGTTTGAAATATATATATAAAAGGGAAGCAATTGGTTGTATCTACTTGCCTCTGTGATCTTTCCTTATCACTACCCCCAACACCCAGCTGCCTCTCTAATTGCCTTTGGAAGAGAAAGCGGATCCCTCCTCCTCTCAGAATGTGTAATAAATGCTGCCTGTCCAGAGGATGGATGGTTGCAGGTGAAGGGGGCTTTGAGATAGATGTCTTGTTAGTTCAATGAGAGATATATATAAGGGAGTTTCAATTCATACTTGTCAGTATGATAATGAACCAGATCACTGCTGGGGAGGATTAAAGCATGGCTGTTATGCTACAAGCTGAGTTTCCAGCTTTGTGTTGGAACGTAAAGGTGTAAATGTCAGTACAAACCTAGTAGTTAAGTGTTAAATTAATACACAGATGAAATTTGTATGTTACCTATATATGTAAGGTACCAGACTAATTTGCTAAGATTTTTAGAGAAGCTCAATACTGCATTCATTGAATTCCTAGGAAATAGCTATGTGGTTTGGATAAAGTGTGGGTTCTCTGCTACAATGGGTTTGAGATAGATCATGCAGGTTCAAGATTCACAATCCCAGTGAATTTATTGATATTTATTTAATCTATAATGCACTGCATAGCCTTTGCACTATGGCCAGCAGGTTTAGAGAGGCTAATAAGGGAACTTTTAATAAGGCCAGCCCCTCTCTGTAAAAGGAGGGGCACAGAGCAGCCATAGTGTAAGTGAATAGGAAGTTGTTGCAGGGAAAGCATTGGGAAAACTGGCAAACTGCATAACGAGAGGGTCAGTGAGGAAATTGTACTTTCATTATCTTTGGGCAATCAATCCCCTTGATATCTTCTTTTTGTTGTTCTTTTTATTGGGGGCTTTTTGTCTTTTATTGTATTTTGCAGTTGATTTAAGGTCGGATTTGTTCTAGGGGTGGCATTTTGCAGTTTTCATTTATTTTTGTTTTTTTTATTTTCAATTTATGTCAATAGGGCTTTTCTAAGTTTGGGGTGCTCAAAGCTATCAACTATTCCTGCTTAAAATTGTCCTGCTGCTACTGTACTGTTTGCAGTCTATTTATTCTTCTACTGTCTCTAGTAGATTTTAGCTTATTATCCCTGATTAAAACAGTTAACAGTTAATTTACACTGCTGTATCCTCTGCAGTATCCTAACTCTTGTAGTATAGCCCCAGCCTGTACTCTCAGTTTTACACTAATATGCCATCTGCAGTCTCCTATTTCATGTAGTAAAATACTCTTTTTCTCTAGTACTTTTCGGCCAATTCTTTCTCATTAAGCATGTCCTACTGCTGGCAAATTTTACACTGCTGTGTCATCTGTATCTCTTAGTTGAGAAAAAATGAAATAAAGAGCTTGATAGAAATTGTTCAGAAGGCTTAGAATCCAATAAGGGGTCTTTTTGCATCACTGAGAACAGGGACAGCCACATAAAACTACTGGTCAATATCTATCCCGTGGTCAAAGCGTGTCTATTACCGTTTGATGAAAAAACATGTGTTGCTGCTAAACCCTTTTTTTTCAAACTGAAATGAATCATATTGGAGTGTGACTGCTCTATGTAATCCAAGCTAATTATAAAAGAAAAGAAAATCAATTTTACAGCCAAATATGCACTGCCAGTGTGTGCTTTAAGGCATCCCCAAGCATTATTTTTACATTATTTGTGTATTTTCAATGTTTCCCTCATAACCACAAGTGAAGAGCCTCTCCCTGCTGTACTTATTTTTTATTAGAAATTGCCCATTAATTAACAATTGTAACAAATGTGACCTGATCGCTATCCGTCACTTTGGGACAATGACTGTGTGTTGTATACATACAGACATTGTCACCAACTATCTCCCTACCACCTCAGTCACTCCCTGAAAAAGTTTTGCACAGTGGACAATGCTTTCTCTCTGCCCATTGCTGGCTTCTTCTATAATTATTGGATCTTTGTTAAATTGACTTTGGTCACTAAACTCAGGATTTAAATCTTAAAAATACCTTCAAGTACCCTAACTATTAACAAAAATGTAGCTTATTTGTACATCCTTCCTTCTGGAGGGTGGCTAATTTTGTTCCCCATCCTCCCTGTGTGTGTTTTAAAGTAGCCACCGCTCCAAGCTCGCTCCCGTGATGGACTACAATCTCACATTTAGTTTACTAATTTGTATTGAGATTGTAGTCCATCAAGGGAGTTTTAATTTATAAAACAGAGTGCTTTGGAACTTATGCAGGGTTATTCACAAAAGGGTGAAGGGTTTGGAGAAGGCAGGAGAAGTGAACAATCAAGGACAACATAGCTTAACTGGAAAGTGAGCAGAATTGGGGAATTTTCAGTTATGTTTTCCTAGATTGTTCACTTATCCTGCCTTTTCCAAACTCTCACCCTTTTGGGTATAACCCTGATAATGTGAGATTGTAGGCAAAGATGTATTTACAATAATGCACACTTACCAGCCCCTAGGGCACAATGTTAGAGGGGTCAGCAGCAACAAAATTTTCAGTTTGAGTTATAAGTAATCCTGAAGTGAATAGCTGAACAGTGTTCGGCTCACTTCACTTCAGATCGGTCGTTCACTCGGCTGCCCTCGGCAGCTTGGTGAATAGACCCCTAACTCGCACTTTTGCAATATCAAGAAGCCAAGTGGTGCTTTTGTCAATTTATGTTAATTCATGTTTTGTAGACATGTTCGTCAGCAAAAAATCAGTTAAGTTTAATTTCAGATTTTTCGTTATTTCGTTTTTTGGCATTTGGGTCTGAAATTCAATTTGTTTCGGTATTCGGATACGTCTGAATCCAAAATTTTCCTTAATTTCAGATGCGTTAGATAATTACGAACAAATTCTTATTGCAGCAAAGTGACATTAGAAATGTTGAATGCTATTTGGTAGCAGAGTTGTTATGATGACAGTTCTGCTCCCGATTGACAACAAAAGGGCAGAACAAGTAAAGTGATTTAATTACTTGCCCTGCCCCTTTGTTGACATTTGGGTCAGAGCTGCCCACAGACACCCACAACCACGGGCCAGGGTTGTTGGGTAAAGCCCCTTGTTCTCATTGACATGGGGACAAGGTGCTTTACAGGGAGTACGTCCCTTGGCAAAGCACCCTCCCCATGTCGAGGGCATGTGGCCTGATAAGGTGCAGGAGAGGTGGGAGTGCTAGCTTGTCCCCTCTCCTTTTCTGCTCTGCCATGCTGCTGTTCCTCTGATCAAGGGTTTGGTAAGGGATTTTAGGGGTGCCCCAATGCATTTGGTGGGTTTTTATTGGTGTTGGGGTCCCCCCTAAAACTTCTACCAGACGTAGAGGGTCTGGTATGAATTGGGAGGGGACTCCACGCTGTTTTTTTATTTCAATGTCTAACAACCCAAGTTTATTCCGAATGACATTTGGAAAAATGCGTTTGCATCCTAAATTTTGTCATCAGAAAAATCATATACGTTCGGATTCTTTCTTTTTTTCACTAGGAAAGTCCTGTGCACCTGAATGTCCGAATATCCAAAAATTCTTCTGAATTCCGATTCGGAACAAAATGAATCGCACATGTCTAATGTTTTATTTGGTTGTCTTTAAAGTATACATGGTGCATTGTTATCTGATTTCCTTTCACGCCACATGAAAACAAGATACATAGTTCAGCTTCAATGGTTTTGTAGCTTAATTGAATCTGGGATGTTTTATGCCACAAATCCATAACCCAGTCATTTTGTGATGTCTGTCATCTCATTTGTGTTACATTAATCAACTTCTATTACGCTGATTTGGCTGCTATGGTAGCAATGACAAAGAGAAACAAGTCATTTAACATAACCAGCCAAAGCATCAAATGGCATGTACTGTTAATTTATATATCAGAACTGATAGAAAATCCTTAGGTATACCATTAAATACAGAATTATGAAGACCATCTTTTATAGACATTTTTATATTTTATTCCTGGGAGGTTTAAGGCTGTGGAAAGGGAGGCAACTACTGTAGCTTCATCATGCAGCTGGTGTGCAATGATCTGTGCAAGTACCTGTAAAGGTAAAGGGGTAATAGGTCCTGATTAATAAAGGACTGATAGGTGGTAGATAAATCTGTCCTCAATAATAATTAGCTTGAGGAGCTCTTGTGATGGAATCTGTTGGCAAAAATTGGGTGTAAAGATGTCCATACACCTTACGAATATCGGCTGAATTTCGTATGCGATCGCGTTTTCGTCCGATATTCGTAAGGTTGATGGGCAGTGTACATCTGCAAATACTGTACAATCGATCGACTTTTGACTATCCAAAAGGTTAGAAAACTTCGGTCGATCGTACGATTTTCGCAAGGTTGGTGGCGTTTCCGTACGTCAAAATTCGTACAATTTACACTGCTCATGCGCAAATGAAAATATGTGCGGTTGATTACCGCAATTCGTCCAGGTGCTTTTCTGTTAATTACTGTTGATTCAACCTTGCGATAATCGGGGCAGGATGGGGCCGCCGTACGAAAATCGTACGACGGTTCAATCATCAGACGAAAAGTTTCGTCCAATGATCGCAAGGTGTATAGGCAGCTTAAGGGTGTTAATGTGCAAGAGTGATGGTCTAGAAGTTACACTCAGTGGTTGTCTGTTGCCCTCTTTGAGAAGAGATCAGCCCCTGAAGGAAAACAGGCATGGTGTGACCTCAGATGAAGCTCATATATGATATTGTGGCTGGCAGCTAAAGTCAGCAAAAGACTTCTGTGTAAGAGAAGTTTGTGTGTGCCATCCCCATTCATTTATTTCCCAAATATTACCAACCTAAAACTCACACACCCAGTATTAGAAATATGTGAATCTGATATACATAGTGTAGACATACAGTACATACATGGAACATATTAAATAAATAAACACACAAACCCAAGTCAAAGGTTTTGAGCTAGTGAGTAACAGGATTCTAAGTGCATGTAGTAAATGCACCTCTTATACAATGCAAGCAATGAACCAGAAAGGTGGTATTCACACAGAGCTAGCTATCTGTTAAAACCACTTGCAAATAATTAACGATTAGGGCTAATTGCGCCAGTACACACACGCACACACACACTGTCACAGGCCCCTGCAAACTGCCAACACTTTAAAATAAATGTACTAAGACACGAGGCACACTACCCTCTCAAAGGAACATTAATCATTATACACCCTACTGTGACATATTTATTAGGCTGCAATATAAATACAATTGTTTGGTATTTGAAACACTACTTTTTCATAAATATTAATTTAGAAAGACCAGATTGTCACTACACAGACTGCCCCCATTTCTCAAGGTCCCTTCTGTTACATGCCAAATGTCCAGGGACACTTTTCTGTGGTGAAGCTGGACTTGTCACCTATATTAGTGACATGTAACATTCTATTAGTGAGTGGAAGCACAGGATTTTGAAAGGACAGAATTCTAAAGGCAATGAATAGCTTACCTTGCTCGTACCCATTTATTGGTTATTCAAAATATAAAAAAACATTATCTATGAAATTATGTATACACAGACTACCAGCGCATGCATAGCTCCCAACTGTACCTCATTTGGATGGATTGTCCCTCTTTTGGAACCAAATCCCTTTGTTCCTCTTTTCTCCCCGCTTTTTGGTCTAAGGTATGGACCTCTGTTGAATTGCCAAAAGTGTTCAAATACTCTAAACCAGCCTTTGCCAACCAGGGTGCTGTGGCACTCTGGTATGCCGTCTGGCTTTCTCAGGGTGTCACAAAATTATGTGGCACTATAATGTGATGGGGGGAATGAAGACTGACTTGAAGGGGGTTTCTGATGTAAAGTGGGGAACTCTGATTTGAAAGTGGGGGCACGGACTCTGATATGAAAGAGGGGCTCCTGATGTGAAGGGAGGCTACTAATACAAAGGGTGACTCTGATGTGGAGGGAGTGAGAAATCTTCATTTGAAGGGGGCACTTCAAAGTGAAGTGGGAAACCCACTTTTTTGTGTGTTTTTGCATGGGGTCCGTTTTAAAATATATGACATTTTAGACAGGGGTGCACTTGATATTTTGCATACTTTTAAAGTGTGCCGTGACTGAAAAAAGGTTGGGAAATGCTGATCATACCTTTCATCCAACCTTTATAGTATGTAATTTTAAAATGCCAGTAGTATATATGAAAAGTAGTGGTGAAAAAAGCACTATGTGGGTATAACTAATCCTTTTCACATAACTGGAGTTAGCCAGGGGTGTGTCCTTTGCCTACATGAAAAGGACACACCCCTCATTCTTATCTCAGAAAGTTTGGTGGAGTAGAGGATGAGTACTTCAAAAAATGATTTTCAAATTAATTTCCAATGTGGTATGATACAGAGATGGCTTAGTTGGCTTTAGATTTCGAACTTTTGTTTGCATTTATTTGAACAGATTTAATAAAGTTTGTACTTTTTATTTTTTTAATATATCTTTTGTTACTTTAGATACTCGCTATAGGGTGCTCTATAAGTCACATCTTTATGTTTTCCACAGACATGTCATTTTCTTTTTGTGGTTATATATTGTTTTATTACAGAACTTGGAACTGTTTGTTAACATTTATTGATATTTGGGCTCTAGGGTGGAGTGTAAAGTTGACCTCTCAGCAATAGAAGACACCTATGTGATGACAACATGGAGCCACACCCCTCTCATAATGCTAAAGTGAAATGTGTTAGGTCATGTGTAGCACCATTCCAACTGCTCTATCCTTCTAACACGATTGCATCTGCTAAATGGCATGTACCTTACTCTGGCAGCCATACATCACATTACTGTTTGCATTTGGATGTACAAGAGACTGTAATCCTATTTATGCTTTTACATGCAACCATCAGTGGGATTAATGAGATTAATCCTTTTATACATACCTTGTTTCATGGCTGCAGACATGAAAGGATATCCATATTGTGTTTGTGAATCCTTACCAACATTTGCAACATGTATTATCTTTATGCACATCTTTGTTTCATTTTATACATCCCAATGAATATTCTTTTAAAACTATTGAATCATAGATGGTGAGTTTGGGACACATTTGGCCTATCCAGGGGCTCTGCCATGGTTATTAAAACACTTTTGAAGCCTTAATTATAATCTCAAGAGTACAGGTTATTTATACAACATTGCATACATCCAATCTTATTCACATATAGGATATATTATTTTACCAAGTTATATTATGGTGCATTATACTACAGGTGAAACTCGATTAATTAGAATATCGTGCAAAGTTCATTTATTTCACTAATGCAACTTAAAAGGTGAAACTAATATATGAGATAGACTCATTACATGCAAAGCAAGATAATTCAAGCCGTGATTTGTCATAATTGTGATGATTATGGCTTACAGCTCATGAAAACCCCAAGAACCCCAAATCCACAACCTCAAAAAAGTAGATTATTACATGCAATCAATAAAACAAGGATTGTACATAGAACAATATCGGACCTCTGAAAAGTACAAGCATGCATATGTACTCAGTACTTGGTTTGGGCCCCTTTTGCAGCACTTACTGCAATTACTTTTGCACGATATTCTAATTATTCGAGTTTCACCTGTATATTTATATCAGCCAGACACATTGAATCTCCAAATAATGCTTGGAAGCACTTTCATGATTGGGATTTTTGTTTGCCTGAAGTGATGTGATGAATGTATGTGAAAATACTTTTACAAGCAACTTCATTCTGAGGAGGTCCCTCTAAATGTTTTTAGGCTTTTTCTAAGATGTTTAATGTCCATACATTTTGTTATATAGAAAGTTAACATTTGTACTATATGTTTTTCTGTTTATTTTTATGGAAATGACCTAATCCTTATAAGTCTTTGAACCTATTGAACATGAATAGTCTTTACTTTGAAGACTATTTAACATGAATAGTCTTTACTTTTTGAAAAACTGAATAACTAGATGATTCTAAATTGTTTAATGCTCTGGTTCTGTTGAATGTCACTGAGCCTCCTCCGGGGCTTATGATGACTTGAGAAGGGAACACTGATGTTGTATGTATGTGTGTCATGTCTGCTTGGGAACTGCATTCCTCGGCACACTGCAGGTTAGCTTGATTGATGCCCATACCTGTCACATGTACACTTATTGAGGATGGATGAAATATGTATGTGTCCCTGATGATGTTATTGATGTACAGCACTATCAGATGTGGTTTATCATGCACATTGGCACACTGTGAAAATAAAGATTAAAACCATTTTTTGTGTTCTTTAGAGAATAGTGTCCAAGGTCTTTTTCATACGTGGATTTACAGTAACTACACATCTGATCTCTGATTCCAAAGAAGAAGTGAAGATGATGCCACTGGGTTTTGTTTGCCCTAATGAATTGTGGTACATGAGTGCACAATTCAGGGGTGACTGTCCAGTGTGTACCTGTTTATGACACAGCTGTTTAGGATTTTCTGCTACTATTATCCTCCTTTGGAACAAACAAAAACCTCTCTCATTGTGGCTGTGGACTATGTATGTTTAGGATGTCTAAATACAGCAGTTGATTTTTAGTGTTTGTGTTGATTTGCGGTTGCCTATTGCTCCATTTTCACCCCCTTCACCTCAATCCATGATATATTTTATCTGTGTACATCTCTCTGTCCGTCATCCAGAACATATTTACTCATAACTTCTGATTTCTTCAAGTAACACTAATAGGAGCTGTTGTTACTTTTATGCTTGGTGCCACTGAAACCTGAACTCATGAACTTTAAGTTCCTGAGACCTAACAACAGCATCTTTTTTTCTTTGATAATTTTCTTTGATAATGTCCTCTTACTGATGTACCTCTCCTGGCATCAGTGCATACCAAATTTTTGGGTTGTACATATCACAGCAAAACTTACCTGTGCAAGTTATTGTGGTAACTGCCAATAATGAAGTAGTCTGAGCTTGGGAATGTCCAGCACTGTGCACTTCCATTGGTAAAATTGATGATTTCATAGGGGGTTATTCACAAAGCTGCCGAGGGCAGCCATGTGAATAAACGGCCCGAAGTGAAGTGAGCCGAACGCTATTCGGCTATTCACTTCAGGCTTGTACAGCTGATTTCAGCCGTACACTGACTGAAATCAGCCGTACAGTAACCAGGGACGCTGTTCTGTCATTATGATGAGAGCTTAGTAGAGCCGGCTTTGATATCACTGCTGGCTCCGACAAGCTCTCATGACAGTTCAGCATCCCCTGGTCACTAGTTAACCAGGGGACGTTAAACTGTCATTACACACTGAGAACTCGGCGGAGCCGCCGTGATATCACGGCGGCTCCGCCGGGTTCTCAGTGTACTGATAGATCAGCGCCCCTGGTTACATAGTAACCAGGGGATGCTGATCTGTCTCTGTATGCAAGTGGCCAGAGCCAGCAGCTTTCACCTCGGCTCACCTTCGGCTCGACTGAGCCGCTCGACCAATTTTGGGAGCTGTACGGGATATCGTGAATAGCCGTTACTGAACCGAAGGGGTCCTGGGGCCAAAGCTAGCCGAAGGATCAGCCGAAGCTACGGCTAGATCCTTTGGCCGCTTTGTGAATAGACCCCATAGTGTTTTCTTCAATCCCCCTTAATGTATTGACAGTGGTATTGAAGAGGAAGTAAAAAGGGAAGGTGAGGGCAACTGGAATGTAAATCACATAATAGAAGATGACGTTTTGCTACTCATTTGTCACTTTAATTATCAGTTTAAATGTTTTGTCTAAATTTAAATATGGCAGCAATTAAAAATCAACACCAGGAATCTTTAAATCAAAGTGTAACAGTACAGTGTAGAGAGATGAGTTTTGACTCTTTATACCGCAAAGGATGCCAAGCATAAATTACACAACACATTTCTCCTAAATCATTTTAAATAAAAGCATCCTGGAATTCTCTTTTAAAGCAATTTTAAAAAAATCCTGTCAAAAAAGAAAAATGGGAGCTGACTTGTTTCAAAGGCACATGCACTTGGTTCATTGTCCCTATCCTTTCTTCCCTACTTGGTGACATTGGACAATGTGTTATATTTTACATTTGCCCTTACAGAGTGTAACTGCTGGGGTTGAAGAGGGTCCAAATGACTAGGACTGTAATGTTTTGGTATCCAGGGCGTATTTGCCGCAAGGCCGCCGAGGCCCGGCCTTGATGCGGCAGGGAGTAGAGGGGCGGCACAGCTGCAGGGCGGGTATTTTTTTCTACATTTAGAAATGTAGAAAAGCACATGCCGCCAAGATCACTTGTAATAAGCCTGCCGGTCCCCCGACCTACAAATTAAAAAAGTGATAAAAAATTATAAAATAAAAAAGATAAAAAATAAAGTAAAAGATAATAAGATAAATAAACATTTTTAAAAGTACAAAAATAAATATTAAAAAAGTGATAAAAAAGCAAAAAATAATAAAGAAAAAAAACGTAAAGATTGAAACAAACCCTGCTGCCCATTGAGAAATCTGGCCTTGGGGCAACAGAGAGAATAAATCCGGCCCTGATGATACCCAGGGATAACTGATAACTCCCCTTCTTTACTGAGTTTGTGCTGAAATTTTATTCTGTCATTTGCTGTTTATAAGACTCTCTGCCAGGGCTCTTTCTTTATTTTGCCTGGTAATCCTGTGAAGAACAAAGTTCCTGTCCTTTAATGCCTACACCCATTTCTCTATTGTATCTGTGGGGACAGCAATGGTTGTCACACAGGCAGAATTTCAAACATGCCTGTCCTAGCCCATTTCCATTACATGGTGGATCGATGGAACTAGTAGTTTGCATAATAATGGTCAGGTTCTATGTGCTTCCTTTTAAGCACGGTTCATTTATGGAAAGATCAGGAGATAATTGATGTACTTGTTAAAAAGCTCTTAACCTGAAAAGTTGAAATGAATACAACAACCACAACTGGTAAGCTGCAATGTAATTTTTGTTTTTTGGGGTTTAGATACACTTTCGCCCAAAAAAACATTCACTTTGTCAGACTAAACTGCCAGCAGACATAAAATGCAGACTAGCATGCATTTTTACATGTTTTTAAAGTTTATTGGGGTCCCTGAATCCTGAGCTTCTCTATTAGGCATGTATCATTTTCAGATACTGAGGCTACCCTCTCACCCACCGTTTCTCCTGCCTCATTACTGGTCATTGAATGCTCCTTTCAGATTGGCAAACCAAGGGACACTTGATGTCTGATATATATGTCTGCTAACAGTTTAGGACTAATAAAATGGACACAGATTAAAATGAACTTTAAAAATGAGGATGTAAACAAAGCAAGGAACCTGAAGAACTGATAGAATGAAAAGTCTGATTTATTGCTTTATTATTAACACTAGATGGTGGGAAGGACTTTGGGGTGCCAGTTATACTTTAAAGCAGCTTTTCTCAACCTATTTACTATGGATGAACCCTTTAAATAGTTTTTAGGTTTTAGGGAACCCCCACTGAAAATTACTTTATCTGCAGCTTAGGGTACATTAGCATGACCAGTAGGTTACACTGTAAATAGTGACGAGTGAACCTGTCAAAGTTCAGTTCGCTATATGTAGGACAATGTAGATCCATGTCACGACAGCCTGCCATGTCACAATGTTCACCCACCACTACTCCAGTTGCAAAGAACAGATCCCTGGCCAGCTGCTGTATGTAAAGAACATTAATTTTAATAATGATCAATAAATAAAACAAAAATGATGGCCAAAAGGAAACACAAACAGTAAAAATTGTTGAACCCCCTCATTGGTAGTCAGCTTACAAATGACCCTTTATGTTGGTGGCATTGATGTACATCATTGTGAAAAGGAGATCCATCTTCTACTGCTCTCTTCTGAAGGAATTTCTAGAAACCTCTGGAGGAACTCCAGGGTTCTATGGACCCCTGTATAAGAAAGGCTGCTATAATGTTTATCTAAACGCTAGAACAAAAAATTAATATATTGCAACTTACCAGTCCTTAGATGTTGTGAATGGATTTGTTTTCTTTTTAAAAGCTCAGTACATTTTCTGTACATATAGAAAAATGCCTGCTGATCCGGGTAAAAATTCCATTATCCTTCTAACAAACTGTGTAGTGAACTGATATCTCAAACAATGTAATCAGCTTTACAAGATATCTTCTATGAATTATACAACCCCCCCCCCCCCCCCGCCGTCAATGGGAATGGA